>NC_087217.1:508451-704914 GCF_015104395.2 Macrobrachium nipponense | reverse complement strand
CAGCATAACTCTTTAAAGGGCGAAGGTCACGTGACTTACCCGGATGCTTTGACAACTTGCCGATTCCGAAACAGTCAGTCGGCAGCTGTCAGAGCGCCCGAGTCAGTTACGAACTACGCTATGGACTTAGTTCGGTTGTTCCAGAGCAATCCTTACTTCGTCTTAATAGCTTATCAGTATGAGTACTGTACATAACCAAAGTCAAGAAGAGGGATAGGTCATACGACTAGTATTCCCTTCTTTTCGTCTTAGGTAACTGCATGACTTTTCTTGCAAAGTCAAGCACAAGGGGATGGGGATTTGTGACGCTCGATTACGCACCGATCTTCATAGCGAAGACTCAGAACCCTTTGGTCACTGACAATTGGTTCGAGTCCTTCACAATACCCTCCCTAATGGACTTCACCGCCTCCGATACGAAGGCTATGCTGCTTTGTCCTGTGAAGGCGCGACGGAGCTGTCTGAAGAAACTCGACACCCAGGATGAGTGTGGACGCCTCTTCATCATTCTCTCGCGTTCCGCAAGAACTTCTCCGTGGCGCAGGTAGTGAAGGCAGGAGCCTGGTCCAACCGGACCGCATGCACCTCCTTCTACCTTCGGGATATTGCCCACAGTTCCTTGGATCTTTTTCCTTGGGAACCGTGGTGGTTGCTCAACACGTTGTGTAGTTAACCCAGACCCTCGCAGACTGAACAGCATCGAGTCCTGGTGTGACCGTAAGAATGGATGAGTGAATGAGAGTGTGACTGGCTCCTCTTCCCATCTTTTTCTCCACTCTATCTCTGGGTAGAGGGACACGGTCGTCACCCTGCTGGGTAAGGACGAGATGCAGGTGAGCTACTCAATAGAGCACCATCCTATCCCTTTCAGTAGGGATAGGAGTAAATATCCACCACTTCCTCCAACAAGGGGGAGGAAGTGGATGCCAACTTGAGACAAACCCATAATTTTATGATTGTCTCTTGCAAACAGGAACAAGTTCTTGATTGCTGGTACGAAGAGATACGCTTGCCTCTCTCTTAGTACTTGGCCCAGAGGTCTGACCATTGATCCTGCGGTGCACACCCCGATCAATCGGACAGAGGTTTGGATCCCTCCCTTGCTCTTACGACCAGGGAGGCACTCCAGGGTTGGACGAACACCAGTCTGTTCACCAAAAAGACTCAGATTCCTCCCACCAATAAGTGAGTCTTCCTATTGTTAAAGGACCGAGGGTTTGTATTACGTATCGGAACAAATGACAATTTCATACATTCAACTTACCTGTCAGATATATACATAGCTATCGACTCCGTCGTCCCCGACAGAAATTCGAATTTCGCGGCACACGCTACAGGTAGGTCAGGTGATCTACCGGCCTGCCGCTGGGTGGCAGGACTAGGAACCATCCCCGTTTTCTAATCAGATTCTCTCTGTCGCTGGGAATGTAAACATATGTTTACTTTCCCTCCTGATTTGATTTTCGTGGTTTCATCGCCATCGATCTTCTGGGCCGACTTTTACAGGGAAGTATGGATCGGTGGTTTGGCATACGTTTTTTAAGTAAAACTTTTTAATAACTTTTAATGAATTAACTTCGAAGTTTTCAAAGAATAGAGGATGTGTAACTACCGAAGTTTTCGGTTAGACAATTACATAGTTGCAAGAAAGGGAAATATAAATATTTATTCATTGATAAAGGTGTAATAAATGTTAGAATTTGATTGAGGAAAATAAGGTAACTTCCTATTGAGGAAGATAGAAAAACCATAGAACTAGCTATGCTTTCTTTAGAAGCTTTAATAGCCCTCGTTCTGACAAGCAGTTAGAATATTAACAGTACTAGTAGTGTTGTTTCCTCATCACCTTCTTACTTCACAGAAACTACAAATTCATTTGCAATTTGAAGATAAAGGAATGTAGCTCAAGATACGAGCTATTATAAGGTAAGAAGTGATTATAGTGTTCCCCATTGCAATAGAGGGTGCGTCTGATCGGCTCTGTCTCGCTCCCAGGCCTAGACCTCTTCCAAGCTCCCTGGCCCGGAGGAGAAGGAAAGTCGAAAGCCGTACGGAGGTTATGGAGAACCCCACCGATCAGGCGTACCCTCGGCAGGTTCTGTAGGACGTCCCAGACTGCCAGGGATAGCCATTGGAAAGCATCCTAATTCAATGTGTTCCCCTTATTATTATCGTCTTGACGAATAAGGAGAAGAAACATTCACGGCGTAGATTAAATGAAGATGCAAGATAATCTCGTCTGGCTATCGGAACCTCAGAAGAGAGGAGAAAGGAAGACATCATTCGATAATAGTTTTGCGGTAGAGGCATTGCCCTATCCGGGGTTGGCGTCCCCCGTACAGCTGGACGGGGGGGGGGGCTCTATCCCATGGGGGTTTGAAATAGTTATTTCAATAAATTCCTCATCGGTACGTGTATATGAAAATATATCTATTCTGAGAAAAACGAATTAGATATTAAAGAATATTTGTTGATCGAATGAATTATTATGGATCTCGTTTAGTGTTATTACATATCTTTATAACTTTTAAGCTTCTAGCTCCTCGGGCATGAAGCTCCGACAAGGCGCAAAGCGCCTGAAACGAGGCGCAAAGCACCTGAAGAGCCTGAATAGAGGCGCAAAGCGCCTGAAGCACTATGAACCAGGATCGTCATCGGAAATGGAAGTCCTTCTCATTCAGAAGAAAGGGAGGGCTATGGACGAGAATGGAAGTATTGTCAAATTCTAAGCAAGAACAAGTGTACTAGAGATCAGAACCTTCCGCACACGGATCCTTCTGCACAAGCGGAACCTTCCAGAAGGCGGAAGATTCCAGATTCGAATCGCCTTCCAGGCTCTTGGAATTTTCCAAGAAGGAATATTTTTCCAAATGTGCAGAACATTTCACATAAGCGGAATTTGACAATAACTCGGAACCTTCCGCACAAGCGGAAACTTCCAGACGTACAGAACTTTCCAGGCGAGGATCGCCTTTCAGACGCTCGGAACTTTCCAAGCGGAAATCTTTTTCTGGATAAGCGGATCATTCCGAACGCGGAACTTTCCAGGCGCGCGGAACCTTCCGCACAAGAAAAACTATACAAGCGCGATACGTCTGCTAGGATCCAGGAGTATTCTGATCATGATACTCCTCCTAGGCGCCAGGAGTATTCGGAACGCGATACTCCTGCCAGATGCCAGGAGTGTTCCGATCACGATACTCCTCCCAGGCGCCAGGAGTATTCGGAACGCGATACTCCTACCAGGCACCAGGAGTATTCCGAGCACGATACTCTTCCCAGGCGCCAGGAGTATTCAGAACGTGATACTCCTACCAGGCGCCAGGAGTATTCCGATCACGATACTCCTCCTAGGAAAGCGATACTTCTGCCAGGCGCCAGGAGTATTCCGAGCGCGATACTCCTCCCAAGCGCCAGGAGTATTCTAGGCAAGATACTCCTGCTTAGCGCCAGGCTCTTTCTCCTACAAGAAGAGCCTGACATCCACCAAGAGTCTTCCAGGTGAAAGGTGAAAGACATTCGAGGCTTCTCCTGATAGGGACGGGAGTTGTCGCACAGGCGACCGTCGCCCTTGTCAGGATAGTCTTAATGCAATAAAGGCAAGAGCAAGTTCGACTTTTTCCTGGCAGGGACTCAAGATGTAGCACAGGATGCCGTAGCCCTTGTCAGGTTAAAGTCGGTACTGCTAAAAGCCCTTCACCTTTCGAAAGGAAGCGCTCTCCTCCAGTTGCTCAATCTTCTCCCAACTTGAGGAATGGAAGATAGAGCAGAATTGTGAGAATTAGTTCAGTAGTAAGTGAATATTAAAATCATCCTCCTTCTAAAAAATAATGCAACCAACCATTTTCAGAAAGAGGGGCAATCGTTTGGAAGTTGAACAAGATTCGTACGAGCTCTCATTCATTGATTAGAGGCTCTTCCAGATAAGAAAGGCGTAATATACGGACTTATCTCCAAGGTAATAAAAGCTGGAGAGATTCTCTTCGATCCTCGGTTGTCATTTGCGATCTCTTTCGACTAATACTCATTCGGGTTTATTGACGAAAAAACGAAGAGAGTAAGATTTCCATTCTTTCTCTGCATGTCGGAGAGGAAAGAATGTCGTAGAAGACTTATTGTATACGACTACTGAATAACAAGTCATATACGCATACCATAGTTGCCTTTCTGGTTCGCTACGGAATTATCTATATCCTTACAGGATTTTCCTAGTAAGGACTTCGCTTAAAAGGTTTGTTTCGGCAATACCTACTCAGCTTCGGTATTTAACAAAGGTTTTGGCGGAAATTTGCATTATTGAGAGCTTTCTTAGGCTCGAGAATAATTTTATTATATCCCTTCATTGAAGGGAGTAACTGGCAACTCAGAATGAATGCAGCCAGGCAGTGAGCGAGACGGATTGGTAAGTTGTAACGCCAATTCAGTACCATCCGGTTCTCGGTAGTGAGTGGTTGGTTACATCTTTCTCCCCTAAGGGATCGAATGGTTCACTGTATATTCCCCCTACAATCAGGGACTTAACCACGAATTGAGGGGATTTTTATGCAAACATGAATAACATAGTATTCGTTTTGCTAAGGATCTCTCTCTGCCTCGGCTAGGAAAGAATGTAGTGGAAAATTCTCCTTAAGATAACGGTTACGGTTAAGCCTTATGCACACACCGTGGTTAATTACAGTATTCCTACTATCCTTACAAGAGTTTCCTAGATGAATGCTGTTTACCACAATGTAACGGTATTATAAAGGATTTTAATTCAGCATAGCACGATTTAACCTATTTGGAAACAGACACGGAACGTAACGATCCTTACCAGGTTCGATGCGGGATTTTGCACGTCCGTGAGAACCTTTTTGATCGACGATAATAACTGTTAACGTATGTTTAACATTTATTGGAAAGACCCTGCGGAAAGTATTCACAGATCTCTTCGCAAGGCAGAAGATGAACGAGCTTCTTATAGATTGCTTCCTTTTCCTCGAAACAAGAGAGGTAGCAAGATACGCCATCTTTAATTTAAATAGGGGAATAAACTTTAGTCTTTTTTCCCCCCCTTTGTTATATATATTCTTAACAGATATTAAATAAAATGGGCGTCAAAAAAGGAAGAAGATGAATGCATCATTTTGGCAATAAAAAGGTTGGATTCACAGAGGTCACGTTCTTCTTTCAGCATGTGTCGGAAGGTTTTTCTAAGAGAGTAGAGATTTTATCGGAATCTATATAAATATTGGGCACCTGAAAAAAACCTATTCACATCTGAGTCTGTCTGCGGTGCGAACTGACCCAGCAAGTAAATATGAAATTGAATGAGGATTTTTCAAGGTCTTTTTTTCAAGGGAACTTGATAATTCCTTTAAATATGTTAAAGACATAGAGTTGCTGCAGATCGTGCTAGATGGAAAGGGGAAACTGTCCTCTTCCGATACCTCTGTGAACCACATAATGGTTTTCTTCCCTTTCAGAGGGAAGAATCACCTTGGTAATTTTATGCTATCAATGAACACAGTAAAAAGATATACTCTGTCTAGACAAAGAATACTAGAGATAGTAGAGAATTAAGATCTTCGGGATCTTATACAATACCTCTATACGATAAGAGTAAGAGATCTTATACTTAGAATGGGATCCTAATTTGGGCCTCAGATTCCGTGTTCCGACAAGATGGAACTGCTCCTAATCAAATGTTTCTCTTGGTCCTAAACAATCAAAAGGACAAGTGAAATTTTGGGCTTTAGAATCTGGAATCAAATTCTATGAGACTCGGCAATGGGTTCTGGCCAGCATAGTATGTTTGGCAAAAGAACTAAAGCCTTTTATTCCTGGATCAACGCTTTCAGATAGAGGTTTCGTTGTCCGGGTAATGTAGTGACATTGTCATCTACAGAAGAAGACAAGGTTTAAACGTTTACTGACAGAGTCTTTGGAACGCGATGAGGGCTCAAACTACTTCCCAAAAGGTTCAGAGAGGTACATTCAAGAGCTAGAAATCAGGAGTCCTACCAATTTCAGCTCAGAATCTCTTTAAAATTCCAAGCTCCTTCCCTTCCTTCGGGCAAGGATAGGGAAGCTTCTGCAACGAGAAAACTCATCAACATGTAGGAGGAGAACTCGTTAGCAACGGAAGTATTCAATAAGGATCCTCCTCGGAGGAAGACTTGTCTCTCGGACTTTTGAGATTTCCTATCGTCTACTGGATGTAGCTGACTAAATTTTGATGAATGTGCAGGAGCAATTAGCGTCTTTGGTAGGGTGGAGTACTTTCTAAAGAGCCTACTCGTAAAAAGGATGACAGGCTTCCGATTAAGAGATCCAAATACCGATCTCCTGTCGGGCGCGACGAACCCTACAGGGGAGTTGTCGCACAAGCGGCCATCTCTGGGGGGAGCGATGCGTTAGGCAGGCGAGACGTGGGAAAGGAAGTACTCCTGCCAAGCGTCTGGCGCCAACTAGGCGCCAAAGTAGGCGCAAAGAGCCTGACTTTACTGTAGGATCGTTCTAGGCCCAGATCTTCATCCAAGCAACAAGAGCCAACTGGAGAAGAGAGAACTCCTGATAGGAGTATAGCGCCCGCTAAGGCGTATACTTGCCATTCGAAAGGCGCATTCCATGAGCGATACTCCTACCAAGCCACAGGAGTATTCGGAACTAGATGCGCCTTCCATAGGTCAGGAGTATTCGGGAAGAGATACTCCTGCCAGGCGCCTTGAGTGCTCTGACCTCGATACTCCTCCCAGGAGCCAGGAGTATTCTAGACTTTTTACTCCTGCCAGGTGCCAGGAGTATTCGAAGCGCGATGTGCCTACCAAGCGCCAGGAGTATTCTGAGCTTAATACTCCTAACAGGCGCCAGGAGTATTTGGAGCGAGATGCGCCTTCCAGACGGCAGGAGTATTCGAAGAGTGTTACGACTGTCAGGCGCCAGGAGTATTCCAAACAGGATACTCCTCGCGCCAGCCAGGCGCTAGGCTTCATCCAGATGAGATCCAGTTCAAAGAAAGTCCTGGTCTTCTTTGAAACAATGGTGATCTCTAAAGCACTTCATAAGTGACTTGATGATACCTTCAAACAGCTGAGAATTTAAAAGCTCATGAAGTGCGAGCTTTTGCAAATTCTTGTTCTTTTCGTAACAATATGTCAGGAAGACATATTAGCTTTAACATATGAGAGATGCAACTATGTGTTGACTGCTCATTACACGAAGGACTTCAAGTTAACCTACGAGAGATCCTTCTCTCTTGGTTTATACGTATCAGCGGATACGTTGCTGGGATAAGGAGCCGACACTGATCCTTTAATAATGAGTTGAATTTATTTTAACTCAGTGATTTTTTTTGAGGTTTGAAAGGAGTTTGGGGGATAACTCTTTTTCAATTTTAGCGCGAACTCTCATGTTAGGAACAGGTGATCGGGATCGGTGTTGCGCTCCTTAGTTATGCCAATAGGCATAGGCATGTTGTCATATAAGCGGATTAGCACCCATTGACAAATGCCAATTAGGCTCGACCGAGTAAGTGGATAAGACCCCATCGGTAGCACCACAAGAACTCTTGGCCACAGATCACTATCTTGCTAAGGCTCTTGAGACGAAGCAGACTCCTATGCAATAGCTAGGAAGTCAACCCTTCGTCTAGAAACACAGAGGAACCAAGGTCTATAAATACCTACAACATATGTTGTTTACCTGTCTAGTCAGTAGTTAGCTGTCTCTTGCCCTCCACCAAAGGGTGTCAATCAGCTATGTATATATCTGACAGGTAAGTTGAATGTATGAAAATGATATTGTTATGATACAATAAAGTTTCATACATACTTACCTGGCAGATATAATACAATTGAAAGACCCACCCAGCCTCCCCTCCCGCAGGAGACAGGTGGAAGAGAGAATCTGATTAGAAAACGGGATGGTTCCTAGTCCTGCCACCCAGCGGCAGCCGTGTAGATCACCTGACCTACCTGTAGCGTGTGCCGCGAAATTCGAATTTCTGTCGGGGACGACGGAGTCGATAGCTATGTATATATCTGCCAGGTAAGTATGTATGAAACTTTATTGTATCATAACAATATCATTTTGTCGAAAAATGCATTTTTCCTAACTATACAAACCTGAGGTCCTTTACATATAGTCCCACCTCATGCCACCCCTCACTCTGCAACTTTTTGCATGGGCCTAAAGCAAAAGTGATTCTTCACCGCCCGCGCGCACAATCGGACAAGCAGTTAACTACCGTTCTCCCCTTGTTCGAAGCTTACGACCGTCCCAGCTGCCGCTAGTCACCTTCCTATTGTTAAAGGACCTCAGGTTTGTATAGTTAGGAAAAATGCAATTTTCGACAAATTGTCATTTTGTCGATGTTATAGGCCTTTCTATCCACCATAAATTAACAGTCCTGTTTTACTCTCTAGAAGCAGAACTAATTATCGTTCTTTATTCATGGGCCAAACTGACACACACAAAAATTTGACAAGAGTATTGGTAAAATAATTGTCATCTCCAGAGCTATCATTCCATATAAGCTTCATCCATAGGCATAGTGGATAATTTGTTCCGACACGGAATACAAACTTTCGGTCCTTTTACAATAAGGTTACTAGCGGCAGCTGGATAGGGCGTAAGCTTTCGAACAAGGGGCTCGGTAGTTAACTGCTTGTCTGACAGGCGCGCGCCGCGCGACTGGGAGGTAAACAATCACTTTTGCTTTTGGCCTCACAGCGAGTGGATGTGTGTTCTTCGCTCTCTGCCCGCTTTATCGTTGTTCGCTTTTGTGTATGGTTGTGTTTTCTGGTTCTGTTTGAAAGGAAACTGTAAGTACAATCATTTCCCTTTTCATCATCTTTATTATTGAAGTGATAATCAATCAAGATGGATTCTCCGCGCCCTCCAATTATCCGGCGACTGTGCCCAGGAACTGAGGGGCGAAAACGTGGCAAATTCCGCAGTTTCCCGGAGATAGATCCTCATGTTTTGTGTGCTCGGTGTCGAGGGCGCGAATGCTCTTGCGTCGAGCCCTGTAATGTATGTGTATCGTGGTCAGAGGTGCAGTGGGGCTTGTACGAGGGCAGGAAGAAGCGAAGGCCTGCAAAGGAGTCGTCGGGAAGCTCTCCCGCGACTCCTTTGGTAACGGACACTTCGTCGTCTTTCCTGCCCCTTGCTCAGCTCCCACGTATGGCACCTTCCCCCTCGGGGGGGGTTTCCAGGTCCTTCTCCTCACCGGATCTGTCGAGTGTGGAGAAGGGCGGTCGGTACCCCGACGTAGAGTTGTATTCAGGGTCCTCTATCCGTTCGTCCACTCCCCGCGAGCGGGTACAGACCCCCCGTACTCACCCGACCTTTGCTTCCCCAGGTGCTTCTGCTGCGAGGGACAACCTTGGCCAGGTGTGGGCTTCATTGGGTTTGCAAGGCGTGCCCAGTGTCCAGGGGCTCCTATATCATCTTGCTGGCGCTGCCGCGGTCACGCATGCCATGGTGACCACCACCACCACTACCACTACGTTGACCACTACAGGTTATGCCGCTCCCCCCCATCTGGTGTATTCCCCACATGCAGTGTCTGTGACTCCAACCACATCTGTACAGGGACTGATCGCCGTGCCACGGGGGAGTGTGCTGCCGCCGCCCGGGTTTGCCGTGCTGCCGAGACCTGACTTTGAGTGCCCGAAGAGCTCGCCCCTGGACCTGCCGCCGGTGCCAAGGATGTTGGTGACGCTGGTCCGTCCTCCTGTGTTGCTGTACCCACCCAGATGCTGATGACTGTTCCTGCCGTGACCACTGAGACGTTGCCTACCGTTCCTGCCGTGCCTGTGCCTGCTGTTCCTGTGATGCCTGCTCCTGCCAAGGTTGTTCCTGCTCGTGGCGTTGCTGTACCCGACGTTGGTCTTTCCGGACAGGTGCGTCCGGGCCCTGTTGCTTTGGCAATAGCAGCCTCGGCCCTGTTGCTTTGGCAATAGCAGCCCCGGCTCCGCCCTGGATGGTAGACTTAACGTCGGTCCTGAGGAAGCTGACGAAGAAGAAGAGGAAGGTGTCTTCGTCGTCTTCTTCGTCGTCTTCTTCGTCGTCGTCGTCTGCCGCCTCTCCCCCTTCGACTTCTAAGGCTTCAAAGCCGGAGAAGAAGAAGGTCGCCTCCTCCCCTCCTAAGAAGTCTCCTTCGGGAGCTTCTCATGGCTCCGGTGAGACGGGGGTTGCTTCCGTTGGTCCTCAAGCAGGGCCCGTCTCTTCTTCCGCAAGGAAGAAGACTACGGGGACCAGAGGAGTACCGGCTAACACCGGTACTTCCTCGCCTGGTGCCAGAGGTTCTGCCACTATATCAGGTTCTGTCTCGGCAAACTTACGTTCCAGGTTCTTCGAAGGACGTGGCACTACGACAGGAGATCCAGTCCATGCTGAGCAATCGAGCTGTAGAGATCGTCACGGATCAGTCACCGGGCTTCTACAGTCGTCTTTTTCTGGTGGAAAAGTCTACGGGGGGCTGGCGCCCGGTGATAGATCTCTCTCCCCTGAACCGATTCGTTCGCCAGACTTGGTTCACGATGGAGATGGCACGATCCGTGCTCGACTCCATCAGGGAGAACGATTTCATGCTTTCAGTGGATCTGAAGGATGCGTATTTCCAGATACCCATCCATCAATCCTCCAGGAAGTACCTCCGCTTCATCCTCGACGGGACGGTGTACCAATTCAGGGCACTTTGCTTCGGTCTCTCAACCGCCTCACAGGTGTTCACGCGAGTGTTCACTCTGGTGTCTGCTTGGGCCCACTTGCACGGGATACGTCTGATGAGGTATCTCGACGATTGGTTAGTCCTGGCGAGCTCCCGCTCGCAGTTGCTGCAAGACAGGGATCAACTACTCGAGTTTTGTCACGATCTGGGGATCGTGGTGAACTTCAAGAAGTCCGTCTCGAACCCAAGCAGAGGATGAAGTACCTGGGTATGCTGATCGACACGGTAGCAGGGCGAGTCTTCCCCGCTGACTCGCGGATCAGCAGATTCAGGGAGGCAGCCAACCAGTTCCTGTCTTGGCAGGAACAGGCAGCTCAGCAATGGCAAGTCGTGATTGGACACCTGTCGTCACTCGAGAAGTTAGTCCCCCACGGGCCTCTTCACCTGCGGTCTCTTCAGTGGAGACTAAAGGAGAGTTGGTCACAGGCAACAGATCCTCCATACTTCCCAGTGTCTCTCACGCTGGAGGTGAGGCAGGACCTAGCCTGGTGGCTGGACGACAGGAACCTCTTAAGAGGAGTGCCCCTACGCACTCCCCCCCGGAGATGCAGCTGTTCTCAGACGCATCGACCGAGGGATGGGGCGCACACCTGGAGGAGTTGCTGACTTCAGGTGTGTGGGACGATTGCGACAAGCACCTTCACATCAATGTACTGGAGCTCAAGGCAGCGTTTCTCGCGCTCCAAGAGTTCCAGGACCGCTTGATGGGACACTCAGTGGTGTTGATGTGCGACAACACCACGGTAGTGGCTTACGTCAACAAACGGGGGCCTAGTGTCTCTCCCGTTGCAACAGTTGACTCGGCAGGTGCACGAGTGGGCCGAGGCTCACTCAATAAAGCTGTCAGCACGCTACATTCCAGGGAAGAGGAATGTAGTAGTGGACAAGCTCAGCCGTTGGGATCAGGTGATAGGAACTGAGTGGTCCCTACACCAGGACGTGGCGGAAAAGCTCTTCGATCTGTGGGGGCGACCAGTAGTTGATCTGTTCGCCACCTGGCACAACAGGAAACTTCAGGTTTTCTTTTCAGCTGTGCCGGACCCATGGGCAGCTGCAGAGGACGCTCTTCAACATCCGTGGGACAACCTCTTCGCGTATGCCTTTCCCCCGTTCAGCCTGATTCGCAAGGTGATCAGTCGAGTACTGGTCACCCCGAACCTCAGGATGATCCTGGTGGCTCCCAAATGGCCCCAGGCCATTTGGTATCCGGACCTGCTGGCTCTTCTCGCAGGAGAACCGAGAGAGATTCCCCCTTGGCACAACCTTCTCGCCCAGCCACACGTAAAGCGGTACCACCGAACAGTCCAGTCCCTACGACTTCACGGCTAGCTGTTATCCACCATCTCTTGCGAACGAGAGGCTTTTCTCGCAGCGCTGCAACAGAGATGGCTGGAAACGTCCGTCAGTCCTCTGCAGCTGTGTACCAGGGGAAGTGGGCCGTCTTCTGTGGTTGGTGTCGTAGACAGGGTATATCTCCTCTCAGAGCCACTCTTCAACAGGTAGCGGATTTCCTCGTTTTTCTTCGCCAAGAGAAGCTCCTCTCAGTCCCCACAGTGAAAGGGTATAGAGCCGCTCTGGCACTAGTCCTGAAACTGAGGGGATTGGATATCTCGACCCTCTTCTTGCTGGCCCTGGCATCGGCGAAGAGAGTAAGGGAACTTCATGGTCTTTCCTTCGATGTACGACACTCCAGGGGATGGGGATCTGTGACGCTCGATTTCGTCCCGAACTTCGTTGCGAAGACTCGGAAACCGTCGATCCCTGACGACAGGTTCAAGTCTTTCACAATTCCCTTCCTAATGGACTTCACCGATAATGATGCGGATGAGATGCTGCTTTGTCTTGTGAGGGCGCTACGGCGCTACCTGAAGAGAACTCGGCACCTCAGGCCTGAGCGTCGACGCCTCTTCGTTAGCACCGGGGTAACCAAGAAAGAAGTATCCAAGAACACTTTCTCTCTGGCTGCGTGAGGTGATCAGGAGAGCGTATGAGGCTGATGGTAGTGACGACACCCGTACGCTCCGTCCGAGAGCCCACGAAGTCAGGAGCATTGGTCCTTCCCTTGCGTTCCGCAAGAACTTCTCCGTGGCGCAGGTCCTGAAGGCAGGTGTCTGGGCCAACCAGACTACCTTCACGTCCTTCTACCTTCGGGATATTGCCCACAGGTCCTTGGATACTTTTTCCTTGGGACCCGTGGTGGCTGCTCAACAAGTTGTGTAGCTAACCCAGACCCTCGCAGGCTGAATCAGCATTGAGTCCTGGTGTGACTGTGAGAATGGATGTGTGAACGAGAGAGTGACTGGCTTCTCTTCCCATCTTTTTCTTTTCCTCTACCTGTGGGCAGAGGGTTACGGTCGTCACTACGCTGGATGAGGACGAGTTGCAGGTGAGCTATATAACAGAGCCCCATCCTATCCCTTTCACTAGGGATAGGAGCAGAATATCCACCACTTCCTCCTACAAGGGGGGGGAAGTGGATGCCAACAAGAGACAAACCCATGACTTTATATTTGCTCTTGATCTATCGCCCTGCCGCTGGGTGGCAGGAATAGGAACCATTCCCATTTTCTATCAGATTTTCTCTGTCGCCGGTTCTAGCAACATCGTTGTTAGTTCCTCTGACTGAATTTCGTTATTTTCATCGCAGTTGATCTTCCTGTTGGCTTTTTTGGTGACGATCTGGATTGTTGTATTGGCATACGCTATTGTGGACTGTATTTTGGATTTTGGATTTAGGATTTTGCTTTAATATGTCTGACTCTGGAACTGTGTGGAGAGTGTGTGTGAATGAGGGCCGTAGGTGAGGATGCCGAAGGCTTCGGTTGATCCTCACACTGTATGTAGACGTTGCAGAAGGTATGATTACACTTTGGATAACACTTGTAATGAATGTGAGAATTTGAGTGCAGAAGGATGGAAGTCTCTAACTTCTTACTTGAAGAAGTTAGAGAGAGATAGGGTGAGGAAGGCTTCTTCCAAATCCCTCATTAAATCTAGATCTAGCGATCAAGTTTCTAATTTTGTAACTTCTCCTCTTGTAAATACTGCCCCTGTTACGTCTGTTTCAGCCCCTTCTCCCTTCGCAGTTCCTACAGATTCTGCATCTGAAATTGCAGATCATAAAGCTGCTCTTAAGAGAATGGAAATTAAGATGGCGGCCCTGGAAGGTAAGCAAAGTGATTCTAAAATGAACAGTGCAGTGGATAAACCTCTTCCAAGCTCCCAAGCCCAGAGGAGAAGGAATGTCGAAAGCCGTACGGAGGTTGTGGAGAATCCCCACCAGTCAGACGTCCCTTCGGCAGGTTCTGTTTCGCCTCAGACTGCCAGAGATCGCTACTGCAAAAGCGTTCTCCGAAAGTGCTTCTCGTCTTCCGAGACTTCTTCGCCTAAGCGCGGGTGGAGATCCACGGATCTTTCCCGTCCTTTGAAGAGGGGCTGGAAAGCGCCTCAACTCGATTAAAGTCCTTAGCGTTTCCCAGAAGTATCGCCATCGGATAGGAAGAGAGCGAAGAGATCTGTGCGCTCTCCTATGGAGTACTGGGTGCCCCCTGCACCTGAACGTTCTCATTCTCCTCCTGTGGACAAGAACAGGGAAACAATGAGAATTCTGCAGAATATGCAGGAACAGATCGCTTCCCTGGTTGGAGTACTCTCCAGCTAGGCGCGAGAGGATCCTCCTAGAAGGAAGGATGCATATCTACCGATCAAGAGATCCAAGTTTACCTCTTCTGTCCCTCGCAATGAACAGGAAGCAGGATGTTCTTCCTCCAGGCACGTTCTGCTCTCCTACAGACGGGAGCCTCCTAACAGAGAAATGTCTTCTTCTGACAGCGGATCTCCATTTAGGAGCCAGGCGCCTTCCAGACGAGAGGCGCCAGCCAAGCGTGAAGCTTCAGCCAGGCACGAGGCTACAACCAGAAACGAGGCGCCAGCCAGGCGCGAGGCACTGGCCAGGTGCGAGGAGCCAACTAGGAGTGAGGCTCCAACTACGATAGATCATCGGACTTCCGCTAGACCTTCGAAGGTTGCTGTAGCTACCTCTACTTCTTTGGATAAACCGAAAGTTTCGGTAGATTTACATGAAAAGAAGGCTTCTAGAACTGACAGTCCTTCTCCATCGAGAAGCCTTTCCCCTCAGGAACGGGGAGTCACAGAAGACTTGCAGTCTAAACGAGATCGTTCCCCGACTGCTGCTCTTGAGTTGGAAGATGTGTCTGATGAAGAGACACCAGTAATTGAAGGCCTTTCTAACTACAAGATCTTGGCTTCTCTTTTACTCCAGGAATTCGGAGACTCTTTGAGCCCTGCAGCTCCTCCTTCGCCTCGGTCTCTTTTCTCGAGTACGAAGGCCTCGAAGTCCTCTTCCTTTCTAAAAATGAAGCCTGCGATTTTGATGAAGAAGGCCCTTCAAGCTCTTGGCTCGTGGATGAACACCAAAAATGAAGCAGGAAAGACTGTGTGTTGCGTGCCTCCCTCCAAGCTTTCGGGAAGGAGAGGCATATGGTACGGGACTGGAGAAGCTATGGGTCTGATGCTTCCATCTTCAGCAGAATCAGACTTCTCTAGTCTCGTAGATTCGTCAAGGAGACACTCCCTTTCTTCCGCCAAATCCTCTTGGAGTATGTCGGAGCTAGACCAGCTCCTCAAGGGACTTTTCCACGTCTTAGAGGTATTTAACTTCCTGGACTGGTCCCTTGGGGTGCTGGCAAAGAAGACTCAAGAACCTGACTTTCTCGAACCCGAGGTTCTTCACAGTATTATGTCATGTATGGATAAGGCGGTTCAAGATGGTTCAGGAGAGGTGGCTTCCCTGTTTGGATCAGGAATGATCAAGAAGAGGTCAGTGTATGGATCTTTCCTTACTAAAGCTGTCTCGCCCACTCAGAGGTCAGCTCTTCTCTAGGCGCCTTTGTCTGAGCACCTGTTCCCTTCCCAATTAGTGAGGGATATTGCTCGTTCGCTATCTGAGAAGGCAACTTGGTTCAGTCGGCGAAAAAGAATCGACCAGCTGTAACTGTTGCAAAGAAAGATTCAAGAGTTCCTCTACAGCCCTTTCGTGGAGTCTCCTCTACTTGACCCTCTTCGAAAAGGAAGCCTTCGGAGAAGCGAGGAAGGTCTTCCTTCCGACCTTTTAAAAAGACCAAATAGGACAACTATCCTCCAAACACCTGTAGGTGCCAGACTTCTAAATTTTGTAGAAGCCTGGGCCTCGAGAGAAGCCGACCCTTGGACATTGTCAGTACTGGAGAAGGGAACTGTCGGCGAGGTACAAGGACCCTGTTCTGAGAGAAGTACTTCTTCAGATGGTGGAATCAATGTGGATCAAGGAAGCAATAGAGCTAGTACAGGACCCTCACTCCCCGGGGTTTTACAATCGCCTTTTCTTAGTCCCGAAAGCTTGGGGGGGGGGGGGGGGGGGGGGGGGGGGGGGTGGAGGCCAGTGCTAGACCTAAGCGCACTGAACCGCTTCATGGAGAAGAAGAAATTCTCCATGGAGACTTCTGCTTCGGTTCTGTCGGCGCTTGGAGACTGGATGGTCTCCCTGGACCTTCAAGATGCTTATTTCCACGTTCCGATTCATCCATCATCGAGGAAGTGTCTTCGATTTGTGATACAGGACAAGATCTTCCAGTTCAGGGCCTTGTGCTTCGGCCTGTCTACAGCTCCTCAGGTATTCACCTTCCTAATGAGGAATGTAGCAAGGTGGCTTCATCTAAAAGGGATCAACATCTCCCTTTACCTGGACGATTGGCTCATAAGAGCCAAATCGGCAAGCCAGTGTTCAGAGGACTTGAACACGACACTAGACCTGATAAAGTCTCTTGGATTGCTCGTCAACCTTGAGAAATCTCAGATGATCCCCAGCCAGAACTTAGTTTATCTGGGGATTCAGATGGATTCTCGGGGTTTTCGGGCTTTTCCTTCACAGGAAAGACTCCTTCGAGGCCTTCAAAAAGTCTCGAACTTCCTAGGGAAAGAACGCAGCTCAGTGAGGGAATGGTTAAGCCTTCTAGGGACCCTTTCCTCGCTGGAACAGTTCATTTCCCTAGGGAGACTTCACATTCGCCCGCTTCAATTCTTCCTTCAGAAAGTGTGGAAATGGAAGATGGGAAAATTGACGGACTCTTTCACGATCCCCGTGGAAATCAAGAGTCATCTGAAATGGTGGCTGGCCCCTCTAAAGAAGAACGAGGGTATGTCTCTGGCTATCCGGAACCCAGACCGAATATTGTTCTCCGACGCATTGGAGACAGGATGGGGAGCGACTTTAGGAGCAAGGGAAGTGTCAGGCACCTGGACGAAGGAACAGGTGTGCTGGCATATAAATTCCAAAGAACTGCTGGCGATTTACCTAGCCCTAAAGTGCTTCGAGTTAGAAGTCAGAGACCGGGTGGTCCAAGTCAACTCAGACAACACCACGGCTCTGGCTTATATCAGAAAGCAGGGGGGACCCATTCTTTCTCCCTATACGAACTAGCAAAGGAGCTGTTAGTATGGGCGGAGGAAAGAAAAGTTACCCTCCTGACGAGATTTGTAAAAGGAGAAAAGAACGTCAGGGCAGACAGACTCAGCAGGAGAAATCAAGTCCTTCCCACAGAGTGGACTCTCCACTCGGAAGTTTGTCAAAGCCTCTGGTCCCTGTGGGGGAGGCCTCACATAGACCTCTTCGCAACGTTCCTCTCCAAAAGGATAGAAAACTTCTGCTCTTCGGTAGAGGATCCGAGAGCGATCGCGGTCGACGCCTTTCTACTGAACTGGTCGGGCTTAGACGGCTACGCCTTTCCCCCGTTCAAACTTCTAGGGGAAGTACTCGGGAAGTTTGTGGCATCAGAAGGGACAAAGTTAACACTCATCGCCCCCTTTTGGCCCTCTCAAGATTGGTTCACAGAGGTACTGGAATGGACGGTGGACTTCCCCAGATCTCTTCCAAGCAGGACAGATCTGCTCAAACAACCCCACTTCGAGAGGTTTCATCAAAACCTCCCCGCTCTCGCTCTGACTGCCTTTCGACTGTCGAAAGACTTGTCAGCGCAAGAGCCCGAAGATCGTCAACAATTCGGGTTTACCAATCAAAGTGGGAAGTGTTTAGGAGATGGTGTAGAGCGAAGAAGCTGTCCTCCTCCGATGCCTTTGTGACCATCATAGCCGATTTTCTGATTTTTCTTAGAGAGGAATTTCATTTATCGGTTTCTACCATCAAGGGATTTAAGAGTATGCTTTCAGCAGTGTTCAGAAATAGAGGGCTGAAAATAGCGGATGACAAGGACCTCCATGACCTTATAAGGTCCTTCGAGACTTCGAAGTCTAAATCTCCGAGAACTCTGAGCTGGAACCTGGATGTGGTCCTGAAGTTCCTGACATCGGACAAATTTGAACCTCTTCACCTTGCCTCGTTTTGAGATTTAACAAGAAAATGTATCTTCCTTTTATCCCTCGCTACGGCTAAAAGAACGAGCGAACTCCACGCCCTAGATTCTCGGGTTGGATTTAAGGGAGATTCTGCTATTTGTTCTTTCCAGACATTGTTTCTGGCTAAGAACAAGAACCCTTCAAAACCCTGGCCCAGGAGTTTTGAAGTGAAAGGAATTTCGAGCTTGGTGGGAGAGGAATATAGAGAGATCCCTTTGCCCAGTCAGGGCTCTTAAGTTTTACCTTAAGAAGAAGAAGGAACTCGGAGTTTGTCAACAAGGTCTATGGTGTGCGGTAAGGGACACGAAGAGACCCATGTCCAAAAACGCCCTGGCATTTTTTGTGAGAAATGTTATTACAGAAGCTCATGAAAAATGTCTTGATGACTCCTTCAAGTTGCTTAGAGTGAGGGCTCATGAGGTGAGAGCAGTGGCTACTTCATTAACGTTTCAAAGAAACATGTCTATGAAAGACATCTTAGACGCAACATATTGGAGATGTAATTCGGTCTTTGCATCTCATTATCTTAAAGATGTAAGAGTAACATATGAGAAATGCTTCTCTCTGGGTCCGTTTGTGTCAGCGGATACGGTGCTGGGAGCTGGAGCAAATACTAATCCTTAAATTTTTTTCCTTAGGTACGTAAACTTTCGGGTTAGACATGTTCTTGGTTTTCTACTGACAAGGGTGCTTGACGTCGCACAGGCGGCCGTTGCCTTTGTCAAGTAAGGAACTAAGTAGGTATCTAACTAGTACAGTTGTAAAAATTTTTATTTTTGTATTTTAATGTATGTGTGATTTATGTGATTCGAGTTATTGGTTGTTTGGGAGGAGTTTCGGGGATAACTCCTTTCAATCATTAGAACTAACAAGGGTGTTAGGATCAGGTGGTCGGGATCGGTGTTGTGCTCCTTCGTTTTGGTGTTTTTTGTCAAGTTAGTGGATGACAGAACTTTGACAAATGCCATTTAGGCTCTGCCGAGTAAGTGGTTGAGACCCCTTTGACAGACCCACAAGAACTCTTAGCCATAGATCAATATCTCGCTGAGGCTCTAGAGGCGAAGCAGACTCCTGGGCAGTAGCCACGAAGTCTTCCGCCTAATCAGGTAGGAACCAAGGTTTATTATTTTTATTTTACCTACAACTTATGTTGTTTTTCCTGTCTATGTCAGTAATTAGCTGTCTCTTACCCTCCTCCAATGGTGTGAATCAGCTAAGTATATTTGTTCTGATACGTAATACAAACCATCGGTCCTTTAACAATAGGAAGTAGCTAGCGGCAGCTGGAACGGTCGTAAGCTTCGAACAAGGGGAGAACGGTAGTTAACTGCTTGTCCGACAGTCGCGCGCCGCGCGACTGGGAGGTAAACAAATCACTTTTGCTTTCGGCCGCGGGTGTGAAGGACGTGTTCGTCATCGCTCTCTGCCCGCTTCATTGTCGTATGCTTTGTTTATATTGTGTTTTCTACTAATGGTTTGTTTGACTTGAAAATGAAACTGTAAGTACACTGTTTTCATTTTCATTACTTAATTATTAACCAACATGGAGCTATCGCCGTAGATGCGGCGATTTCCTCTCTTTTCATGAATTAAACACTTGAATTATGTCTCGGTGCCGAGGGCGGGCGCGCTCGCGCCGAGTCATGTATTTTGGGCGAAAGTGTGTAATTGAAAAATGTAAGTACTTTTTTCATTATATTTTTGCCCTGTGCGTTCGTTACCGAGAGCGTGATTGCGCTCGGCACGAGCCTTTTATTTGGTATGATAAAATGCAATGAAAGTGGATTCGCAATTGCAGTATTCTTTTCATTTTCATTTATTTATTTTGCATAATTTAATTTGGATCAATTTTCGCTCTTACCCGGGAATTGATCCTTACGATTATTTTCTGTGAAGTGAAATCGCAAGTGCAGTATTCTGTTTCATTTTCATATATATTTTTTAGATAGCATCATATTATTTGGATCAAGTTTCCGCTCTTACCGGGAATGATCTTTTCCCTTTAAGTTCATGAAGTGAATCGCAAGGGCAGTATCTGTTTCATTTTTCATATTACTTTTCACTGCTGTGCGGGGGTAAGGGGAAGCGAAGGTCTGCCAGGAAGTCGTCGGAAAGCTCTCCCACGACTCCCTTGGTATCCGATTCTTCGTCTTCTTTCCTGCCCCCGCTCAGCTTCCTCGTTGTATTTTGTATTTGGGGTCTTCCTTGCGTTCGGGGTGGGGTGGGCATGTCTTCCCCCCGTGCGTGATGGGAACCCCTCTTACTAATCTATCTATGCTACCGCAGTGCTACATCCGTGGGAGACGACCTGGGACAGGTATGGACCACCGCGGCGGCAGGGCGTGCCTAGCATCCACGGGGTGCTGCAGCGTCTAGCGAGGTCTGGGGCGGTCTCCACTACTACCACGGCCGCTTATGCTGCTCCCCCCCCCGCTGGTCTACACTCCCCATGCTGTGTCAATGACGTCGTCTGCCGCTACTAGGGCCGCCACCGTACCGGGGGGGGGTTGCCGCCGCCACCTGTTTTCTTCGTGTTGCCTGCCCCAGACTTCCGCTGTTCCAGCAGCTCGCCCCTGGACCGGCCGCCAGTACCCAGGTTCCCGCTGGCTGCCGATGATTCTACGAGGCGATCGCTGGGCCTGCCGTACCTGCCGCTGTGTGATTCCCGCTGCCTGATGTGTTCCCGCTGTTGCTTGGCTGTCTCTTCTGGGTCTACGCTGCCGCTGTTCCTGCCGCTCCTGAGCTGGTTGCTGTTCCTGTCGCTCCTGGTTCCTGAGCCTGTCCATGCTGGTCCTGCCCACGGTGTGTCTTCCCCAGTCCCAGGTCCTTCCGGACAGGTGCAGTCGGGCCGTGTTGCTTCGGCAATAGCCCCGGCTCCGGCCTGGATGGAGGACCTGACGACTGTCCTGCGTGAGCTGACGAGGAAGAGGAAGAAGAGGAAGCTGTCATCTTCGTCTTCATCGTCTGCTGCTGCCTCGTCCCCTTCGACCTTCTAAGGCCCATAAGCCGAAGAAGAAGAAGGCTGCCTTCCCCCCTAAGAAAGTCTCCTTCCGGGAACTTCTAAGGGCCCGTCCCACCCCGGTGGGACGGGGGGTCCTTCTGCTGGTCCTCCTGCTCCTTCGGGAGCGAGGCCCGTCTCCCCTTCCGTAAGGAAGAGATAGACGGGGACCAGAGGAGTATCGGTTAGCTCTGGTACTTCCTCGCCTGGTGCTAGCGGCGATGCCGCTACGCCAGGTTCTGGCTCGGTCTCTTGTTCGCGAGAGATCCCGAGTGTACGTTCTCCCTTGGGAGACCGTGCAGCCAAGTTTCGGCGCCAGAGTTCGCTCGGCGCCAAGACGCGGCACGGAGCAGAAGGCTGGTGAGAGCCGCTCAGGTGACTCTCGCCAGGCCAGCGGCCGCTCTTGCAGTGACCAGCTGGTAACCCGGGTTTTCCCCCCTAAGAAGGCTCCTTCGGGACCTTCTAAGGGCCCGTCTCGCTCCGGCGATTCGGGGAGCTCTTCTGCTGGTCCTCCTGCTCCCTCGGGAACAGGGCCCGTCTCTTCTTCTACCAAGGAGAAGAAGACGGGGACCAGAGGAGTACCAGCTTCGGCTGGCACTTCCTCGCCTGGTTCTAGCGGTTCTGCCGCTAAACCAGGATCCGCCTCAGCCTCTCGTTCGCGAGAAGTACCGAGTGGACGGGTCTCGCGGGAGACCGTCCAGCCAAAGTCTTGACGCCCGAGCTCGCTCGCCGTCAAGACCGAAGCGCGGAGCAGAAGACTGGCGAGAGTCGTGCAGACGACTCTCGCCAGGCCAGCGGACGCTCTCGCAGCGACCAGCCGGCTGCTCAGGCTGACGTGACGGTCTCTGACCGGCCACGCGCTGAGGCGAGGAAGGGGTCCCCTCGGCCGTCGGTGCCAGCCGAGCGGCTGGTACCGGTGGCTCGATGCGCTGAGAGGACGCTCGTCCGGTCTCACCGCGACAGCGAGCCTAGCAGGTCACCTGACCGCCGCTCCCACAGGGACCGGGCGGATAGGGGGACCAGCAGCAGCTCCTCTGCACACGAGATCGGGGCCGCTGTTCTCGGTCCAGCCGTTTCCCTGGGAAACGGCTCGACTAGGCCTGCAAAGTGGCGATCGCCTGCAGCCCTCCAAGCCCTCTGGTTCTGCCAGCGAGCGAAAGAGGAGCGTCATGTCTTCCTCTCCCGTGCCTGCAACTTCCTCGGTTTGCACCAGGAAGAGCGAGGCACAGCGGGGTGATCGTGAGGGGCATGCCCCGCACGATCCCGTCACGACGCCGTAAGTACCAGGTACGATCTTCGGACCGACCAGGACGTACGCGCAAGTGGCAGTAGGAATCCGAGAGGGGTCTATCGCAGTTCCTCCTCCTTAAGGGGGAGGTTTAATGTATGACACTTACCTGGCAGGTATATATATAGCTATATTCTCTGTTCCACCTGGCAGAAATTTTCAAAACTCGCGGCAAACGCTAGTAACCTATTAGTAGTTCAGGCAACCACCACCCCGTTACCGTGGCGCTAGCGCTAGGAACCGTTCCCAATTGGGCCAGATTTTCTCTGCCAGCCGAACCGGCAACATTGTTGGTGGTTCCCTGCTAGGATTTTCATTCTCGTTGCTGACTTTTCATGGATTTTTGGTATTGTACTCGGAAACGTTAGCCTGGCATTCGCTTTGGATTGTTCTTTAAAGATGTCTGATACTGGGAGTATGTTTAGAGTGTGTGCAAAAGAGGGGTGTAAGGTAAGATTGCTGAAAGCTTCGGTCGACCCTCATACCATTTGTAAAAAGTGTAGAGAGAATGTGTGTACTTGGGAGAATAGATGCATTGAATGTGAGAATTTATCAGAGAAGGAATGGAAGATATTTATGAAATATGTTGAGAGACTTGAGAAAGATCGTGTAAGGAGATCTGTTTCTCGTAGTGAGAAGTCAAATTCTTCTAGTAAAAGGAGTGAATGTATTTCCTCTCCAGCTCCTTCTAACGTAGAATTGGTAGTTCCTTCTCCCCAGGTATCTCCTGCGCCCGCTGCTGTATCGGAGGAGGCGAACGATACAAATATTGTGAAGGTGTTCGCTGCCCTTGCGTCCATGGGCGACCAAATACAGCGACTTACAGATAGAGTTAGTGCTTTCGATGTCAGTGAAAGTGTAGTGGAGGGGGCGTCTGATCGTCTCTCTCGTGCTCCTAGACCTAGACCTCTGTCAAGCTCCCAGACCCAAGGGAGAAGGGCATGTCGACAGTCGAAGGGAGGCGAGAGAGGTTTTGTCACGGTCAGGCGTCCCTTCGAACAGTCCTGTTGCAAGTTCCCAGGCTGTTGCAGTTCGCCGCAGAAAAGGCGTAACTGGGAAGTGTGCGTCCTCGGAAGGTTCGACTTCCGAGCGAGAACGTCGGTATGCAGTGGTGTCTCGCCCCCTCAAGAGGACTTTCAGGACATCAACTACTCTCGAGAGACATGCTCAAGATCGTGAGGCTTTGAGTAGTCCTGAGGTGTTGTCCTCCTCGGAAGACGGGGACGCAGTTCCGATCAAGAGGAAAAGGATTTTTCGTGCTAGAGAGGACTCAGGGCGCACTGGCGCTATACGTCCTTCTCGGCCTGGTATTTCGATGGAAGAATCTCCTCCATCTTCTTGTGTATCTTCCCCTCGTCTTTCTCCGTCGGGTAGAGTACAAGATCGCTCTCCGTTAGGTCGCAGTCCCGCTCGTAATCCTCCTCCTTCGTCTTCTACCATTCAGGAGGATAGTACGAAGGGTTTCTTAAGGGAAATGCAGTCCAAGCTGGCAGTTCTGGTGAAGTCTTGGGATGCGCCTGAGCAAGCATCTTTGAAGGCGTAAGGACGATTTCCTTCCATTAAGTCTTCTAAAAGGGAAGACAAGGACGCGTTCGCCGAGGACTCAGGGCGCACTGGCGCTAGGAGGACAAGCGATCGCTTGGTTTTGCAGGACGCAGAACACAGGAAGAGAATAGTTTCGGAAGAAGCAGGACGCAAACGTCAGGACGCGGGACCAATTGTGGACGCAGGACGCAGGCGACAGGAAGCAGGCGTGTCTACGATGGACGCAGGACGCAGGCGGCAGGACATCGAGAGGCGGCAGGACGCCGACTCCTCGGTAGCCGCAGGACACAGGCGGCAGGACGCTATTCCGTCAACGAAGCGTCAACACGACAATGATTTACAAGACATTTCTTCAGCAGAAGAGGAAGGTTGGATTAGTGAGGAAAAAAAAGAATACGGAACCTTCTTCAGATTATAAGGTTTCTGACTTCACGTCTATTGCTATTTTTGAAGGGGAATTTAAACCGACAGCTCGTTATCTCCATTATCACAGTTTTCCAAGACTAGGACTCCAAAGAAGTCCTCTTTCCTTAAGATGACGATGTCAATTTCGGCGAAGAAGGCCCTTCAACGTGTGAATGACTGGATGAAGGATAAGAAAGAAGCGGGGGGAAAATACTCTCTTGTTTTTCCACCAGCTAAGTTAGCATCTAAATGGAGTATGGTACGCTACTGGAGAAAGTCTAGGCCTGGGGAGTACCTGCCTCCTCCCAGGGGGACTTCTCCAGTATAGTAGACAGCTCACGCAGACAGGCGTTACAGTCTGCTAAGGTCTGGTGGATGTCTTCAGAGTTTGACCATCTTTTTAAAGGATTTTTAGGACTTTCGAAGTCTTCAATTTCCTGGATTGGTCTTTGGAGCACTAGCGAACTCCCTAGAAGAGGAGGATTCGCAGGATTTAGAAACAGCTAAGAGCATTATGTCCTGCATGGACAAGGCTCTGAGAGACGGAACGAATGAACTGGCTTCGTATTCACAGCAGGAGTTTTCTTAAGAAGAGATCGCTGTTGTGTTCTTTCGCTTCAAAAGGAGTTTCTAACTCTCAGAAATCGGAGTTGCTGTTCTCTCCTCTTTCGAAACAGCTGTTCCTTCAGAAGGTGATTAGGGATATAGCTCTCTCCCTTTCTCAGAAGGCCACTCAAAGATCTTCTCTCATCTTCAGTTAAGAAGTTCTTACCACCCAAGTTGGTGAAGAAGACTCCAAAGGATACTAGGCCTTCGCAACAGCCCTTTCGAGGAAGAACATTCGCTCGACCCGCCTTAGGGGTAAGAGAGTATCCACTAAAAGAGGAGCCAAGACCCTCTAAAGAATGAGAACTCAGTCCTCCAGACGACAGTGGGAGCCAGACTTCAAGGTTTTTGGGAAGTTTGGCAGAACATGAGGCAGTCCCTGGGCTGTCAACGTAGCTCGGGAAGGGTACAAGATTCCTTTCTTGAAGAGACCTCCTCTCGCAACATCTCCGAGAGCCCTCGGGGCAAATTACAACGATTTAGTGAAGAAAGCGGCTCTGGGGTGGGGAGCAAGTAGCGTCCATGCTAGAGAAAGGAGCCATAGAGCCTGTTCTGGATCACGAATCTCCGGGATTTTACAACCGTCTGTTCCTGGTTGCAAAGTCCTCGGGAGGTTGGAGGCCCAGTTCTGGACGTAAGTCAACTGAATCTTTTCGTAGAAAAGACCAAGTTCACTATGGAGACGAACGATTCAGTACTGGCAGCGGTACGTCCAGGGGACTGGATGGTGACCCTGGACTTACAAGACGCATACGTTTCATATTCCGATCATCCAGGAAGCAGGAAGTATCTAAGGTTTGTGATTCGGACAGGGTCTTTCAGTTCAAGGCCCTATGCTTCGGCCTTTGCACAGCCCTCAAGTGTTCACGAGGATGATGTCCAATGTGGCGAGATGGTTACATTTAAGAGGGATCAGAGTGTCTTTTTATCTGGACGACTGGTTGATAAGATCCCAATCAAGAAGTCAATGTCTGGAGGACTTGAGTCAAACATTGGACTTAGCAAAAGACCTAGGTCTGGTAGTAAACATGGGGAAAAAAGTCTCAATTGGATCCCCAACAACAGATAAGTTTATTTGGGGATTCAGATTATCGGCAGTGACTTTTCGGGCTTTTCCGTCCCCCGAAAGGCAAGCCCAAGGCATTCGGAAAGTGCAGGACTTTCTAAAGAAGGACCGATGCTCAGCAAGAGAGTGGATGAGTCTACTGGGCACACTCTCTTCGCTAGAGAGGTTCATTTCTTTAGGAAGACTGCACATGAGACCTCTACAGTTTTTCCTGAAGGATTCATGGCCAAGAAAGTTGCAACCGGATTCCTTCCAGTTTCTAATTCCGGCCGAAGTAAAGGAGGAATTAAAGTGGTGGCTAACTCCAGGCTGGTTAGCAAGAGGGATGTTGCTTCAGCAGAAGAGCCCAGACCTCGTCTTGTTTTCCGACGCGTCGGACGCGGGTTGGGGAGCGACATTAGGCCCTCAAGAGGTGTCAGGACTTTGGAGCAAGAAAGAAACAAAGTGGCACATAAACAGGAAGGAACTGATGGCAATTTTCTTGGCTTTGAAGCACTTCAGAGAGTTGATTCGGGACAAGACAGTGCAGATCAACTCGGACAACACCACGGCTCTGGCATACATCCGAAAACAAGGAGGAAACTCATTCTTTTCCCCTTTCCCCCCTACCCAATCTGGCCAAAGGAAGTTCTGCTTTGGGCGGAAGAGGAAAAGGTCGTGATACTCACCAGGTTTATACAAGGAGAGAAGAATGTGGGTGCGGACCTGTTGAGCAGAAGAGAACAACTGCTCTCGACGGAGTGGACGTTGCACATGGAGGTTTGCCAGAGCCTGTGGAAGTTGTGGGGCTGTCCGGTAGTAGATCTGTTTGCGACAGCCAGGACAAAAAGGTTACCAACCTATTGCTCTCCGGTTCCAGACCAGGAAGCAGTGGCGGTCGACGCATTCCTGATGGATTGGTCAAACTTAGATCTGTACGCTTTTCCTCCGTTCAAGGTACTGGGGAAAGTGATGAAGAAGTTCAGGGAGAGCCAAGGAACGAGGATGACCTTAATAGCCCCGTTTTGGCCGGCCCAAAGTTGGTTCACAGAGGTACTGGAATGGACAGTAGATACGCCAAGGACTCTTCCTCTAAGAGTAGATTTACTCAGACAACCCCACTTCGACAGGTTTCACAAGAATACCCTCGCTCTGGGTCTGACTGCGTTCAGACTATCGAACGTCTGGTCAGAGCGAGGGGATATTCTAGAGAGGTGGCCAGTGCAGTGGCTAGAGCCAGAAGAACCTCCACAATCACAGTATATCAGTCGAAGTGGGACAATTTCCGGAAGTGGTGTAAGAACAGGAAAGTGTCTTCATCCAGTACCTCTGTGACCCAAATCGCAGATTTCCTTCTATACTTGAGGAAGGATTTACGCTTGTCAGTTTCGACAATCAAAGGTTATAAGAGTATGCTAACCTCAGTGTTTAGACACAGGGATCTAGACATCTCGAATAACTTAGACCTTAGAGATCTGATTAGGTCATTTGGTACGAAGAAACAATCACACTGCAGGCCACCTGCTTGGAACCTTGATGTGGTCTTGAAGTATTTAACTTCTAGCAAATTCGAGCCTTTAGAGGAATCCTCTGAGAGATCTTGCTAAGAAGACTATCTTTTTAGTAGCATTGGCAACTGCTAAAAGAGCTAGTGAGCTTCAGGCCATATCGAAGAAGGTGGGATGGAGACATGGCAACGCAGTGTGTTCATTCCAAGAAGGTTTCCTTGGACCAAGAATGAGAATCCAGCTAATCCTTGGCCAAGATCCTTTGAAGTTTTGGGTCTGGCTGAGTTAGTGGGTCACGAGCAAGAAAGAGTTCTCTGCCCAGTGAGAGCGTTGCGGTGTTATATGGAAAGAACAAGAGATATCAGAGGGAAGTCTGATGCTCTGTGGTGTTCAGTTAAAGACCCCAGTAGACCCATGACGAAGAACGCTCTAGCCTTCTTCATGAGAGAGTTAATTAGAGAGGTCATATGTTGTGTGAAGAGCAGAGCTTTGGTAGTTTTGAAAGTGAAGGCTCATGAAGTCAGGGCAGTGGCGACTTCATTAGCTTTAAAAAGAATTTGTAGCCCTCAAGGAAATTATTGAATCCACATATTGGAGAAACTAATTCAATATTTGCGTCTCATTATCTTAGGGATGTTCAGACAACCTTTGATAATTGTCAGACGCTAGGTCCATACGTGTCCTCTGGTACAGTATTGGGCAAAGGAGTTACTACCCCATAACCTTCTTTTAAGCTAGTTGATTTTATTAGGTGATGGTGTTTGTGTTTTTTGGTCGTCTGAGAAAAGTGTGCGGTACTTTTATCAGTCTTGTTAGTATTATCCGGTGATGGTGTGTGTGTAGTTCAGGTAAATGATCTATTACTAGCTTGAATGCCGTGGCATAAGAGGGCTGTACGGTTCTGTCAACACATTGGTCACGTCCAGTTGTCAGTTCCAGTCTAGCTTCTTCAACATACAGGACACTTCTTGTTGAGAGCTACTAAGGTTTAAGCAGGCTTAGAGGCAGGACCTATGAAGTCAGCTACCTTAGCAGGTAAGGAACCTGGAGTTTTAATAATAATATTTTAATAAAATTTTTTTATACTCTAAAAAGAATGTTTGCTGTCTTTCCGACCCACCTCCAAATGTGTCAATCAGACTATATATACCTGCCAGGTAAGTGTCATACATTAAAATGAAGTTTTTATGATAAAACAAAGCTTAATGTATACTTACCTGGCGGAGGTAGTATATAATTTAATTCCCACCCGCCTCCCTCAGGAGACAGGGTTCAGAGAAAATCTGGCCCAATTGGGACGGTTTCCTAGCGCTAGCGCCACGGTAACGGGGTGGTGGTTGCCTGAACTACTAATAGGTTACTAGCGTTTGCGCGAGTTTTGAAAATTTCTGCCAGGTGGAACAGAGAATATAGCTATATATATACCTGCCAGGTAAGTATACATTAAACTTTGTTTTATCATAAAAACTTCATTTTTCGGAATGCTCTTGTTCGAGGGGCTTGACGGTCCTACTCTGCAAGATGCTATGACTTCCGAGATCCAGAGGAACTTTGTCGAGGTTATGGCGCTGATTCGTCAGCGCAACGACCTCGGGGAAGGATTGCCGCTCCCACCAGCAGAGCCCACGTCTCTGCTCGAGTCGTTTTGGGGCCCCGAGAGGGAACCCAAACCGACGGTGGGTCTGCCGCGATCGGAGCTTGCCGATTCTGTCTTGAACCAGAGTCTCTCGTCTCCGGACAAGAAGGCTCTCTCAGTTCTGGCCGGTCGATCAAGCTACTTCCACCTCCTCTACTGCGACAGCGGCGTTTCTACGTGTCTTCGGACACCGTATTTAAATACTCCTTCGGTCCTCCTGAGAGGTTTCGACCTCGACGAGGACTGGAATGAGTCGGAGGACGGTATCGGCTTTCTCCTGTCAGGTGTCGATCAGCCCCACCCAGACGACGTTTACAGTGGCGGCAGACCCTTACCTACAGTGAGAGTTCGTAACCCTCCTCGGGAAAATGTTTTCTCCTGACGATACGTTTTCCCAGACTCTGAGAGGCGGCGATGGCTGCTCCTACTCTTCTCCAACTGCTAGTTCCACTGGGAAGGCGAGCGAGTATCCAATTCCTCCCTCATTCCCTCTCTCCTTACGGCTACGAGGGAAAGGGGAGGGATCCTACAGAGATTTCTCTGTAGGATCCCACGTTGGGGACTGCGCTACTGGGGGGACCTTCGGGTCCTACCTGACGTAAGCCCCGGTCGTTGAGGAGGGATCTTGCCCCATTCTCGATTTCTACGGGAATCGAGAGGACCACCAGCCGATATCGTTTGACGAATTCGGTGGGGGTTTCGCAGACTGCTTAGAATTCTACGGAATTTCTAGCGCATTCAGAGTGTTCAAGTTTTTTTACGATCTCCAAAACACTTAGGCGAGACCACGGTCCAAAGTGAGCGAGACGAGAAGTCCCGATATGTTACACGATAATCGGGAACCTCGCCTATGCTCGAGTTCCTGGAATTTCTAGCATTGGGAAGAAGACTGCTGCTGAAAGAAGACTATCTCACAGTAGGCGACCAACCTGGAATAGAGAAGAACGGACGGGAATATCCAGTTTGGCTTGAACTATCGTCTTAGTATGCTGTTCACCATTGAAGCTTTCCTTCGAGGAAGACTTCTCCATTCACTCTCTGTGATAGAGATCGAGGTGGTTCGATCTCCAATCCTTATTTTGTTTTCTTGAAAGAAAGAATTTAGGATGGAGATCGTTGTTCAGAATCCTACAAATATAACTACGTATATTAACCTCGCGACATGATTCTGCTAAGCAGTTGAATTGTCCGAGGGGTAGGCGCATATCCTACTTAATCTACGGATTGCGACTTAGACGAGAAGTATTCTAATTGAACTGCAACTCGGGGTTGCCTGCAACCTCCCAGGAGTTTTCAGTTTCAATTTTATATCTTATGGTTTTGTCACGACACACCATTTCAACTTTTATATTTACCGAAATTCGTTTCGCTAAATATAATTGCTCGAGCATATCTTTTATGCTCGGTGGTTCTAGCCGACGCATTCCTTCGTGGAATAATGGATTACCTGGCAACTCAGGATGACGAGTCAGCGAGAGGCCAGGCTCAGCTACTGCGTATTGAACTGCCTGATAGCAGCTCAGTACCAGCTGGGCCTCCGAGATGCACGGTCAGTTATGTCTCTCTCTCCCCATGCTTTGATTGACTACCGAACCGTATCTCTGCCCAACAATCATGGACTTAGGTCTCTGATTAACGGGATTCTCGCAATAATGAAGGACCATCTACTGCTGTGACGCTAGATTCCAGCGCCTTCGACATTGCAGAAGAATTTTCAACAGAGATGTCTCTTGGATCTTTCATCTTTCTGTTTACCGCACGGTAACAGAAGTCTGTACAAGTCTCCGCTGCATCGCACTGCGATAATAGCGAATGATTTTGCAGACATCTGAGTTTGTCTTCAAAATATCTTGTATTCGTAGGTGTACAATTGTTCATTGTTCAACCCGAATTAACAGAGTGTCATAAGACATCGCCTACTCTCCGACCTGACAGCTCTACTTCCAAATGTTCAGCCATGAGAAGCAGTTCTTCAGGCGGCTTTCCCTTGTGTTTTCATTACTGAAGAATGCCCGCTTTCATTGCAACTACGACTTCTCACCGGACAGCAATGAAATAGCAGTTAGCGTTTTCAGTCATTTGTAAGCACAGGGTTAGGAAATCTTGAGAATCCTTCTCTCGATTCGTCTGTGAAGACGTAGGTTGCATTCAATATCTACCTTCGTCTTCAATGGTACATAGTGTTTTTGTTTCCTTAGCTGAGATTCAAACAACTATGAGATGTTTTTGCCTTCAGGGACCTCGGTCTCTAGAAGGCAATTGACTTTCGCCTGTTGGGCACATGCCTTAAGAAAATCATCACCCTCGCTGTCCGGCATTGGTGACAAACAAATACATTATTTGTTTGGTCTCTCGGCATAACCCTTTAAAGGCGAAGGTCATGCTTGACTCTGGATGCTTGGACAACTTGCCTCCTACCGAACGCAGTCAGTCGGCAGCTGTCAGAGCGGCCGAGTCAGTTACGAACTACGCTGTTGACTTAGTTCGGTTGTTACAGAGCAATCATTACTTCGTTTTAATAGCTTGTCACAGTACCCATACCATCGACACCCACCATGGAGTGTCGGTGTCCTATCCACTACCGAGAACTTCGCTGCATGGGGATAGGAGGATGCGAGAGACTTCGTGGCAACGGACAGACCAGTATGGGTACTGGACATCACCGAAGTAGAGAAGAGGGATAGGTCATGCGACTATTCCCTTCTTTTCCTCTGAGGAACTGCATGACTTCTCCTGCAAAGTCAAGCATCCAGGGGATGGGGATCCGTGACGCTCGATTTCGTACCGAACTTCGTAGCGAAGACTCAGAACCCTTCGGTCCCTGACGATTGGTTCGAGTCGTTCACAGTCCCCTCCCTAATGGACTTCACCGCCTTCGATGCGAAGGAGATGCTGCCTTGTCCGCAAGAACTTCTCCGTGGCGCAGGTACTGAAGGCAGGGGCTGGTCCAACCTGACCACATGCCCCTCCTTCTACCTTCGGGATATTGCCCACAGGTCCTTGGATCTTTTTCCCTGGGACCCGTGGTGCTGCTCAACACGTTGTGTAGCGAACCCAGACCCTCGCAGGCTGAACAGCATCGAGTCCTGGTGTGACCGTAAGAATGGATGAGTGAATGAGAGTGTGACTGGCTCCTCTTCCCATCTTTTTCTTCCCCTCTACCTGTGGTTAGAGGGACATGGTCGTCACCCTGCTGGATAAGGACAAGATGCAGGTGAGCTACTCAACAGAGCCCCATCCTATCCCTTTCACTAGGGATAGGAGCGTATATCCACCACTTCCTCCAACAAGGGGGAGGAAGTGGATGCCAGCTTGAGACAAACCCATACTTTATGTTGCCTCTTGCAAACAGGAACAAGTTCTTGCTTGCTGGTACGAAGAGATACGCTGCCTCTCTCTTAGTATCGGCCCAGAGGTCTGACCATTGATCCTGCGGTGCACACCCCGATCAATCGGACAGAGGCTTGGATCCCTCCCTCGCTCTTACGACCAGGGAGGAATTCCAGGGATGGACGAACACCAGTCTGTTCATCAAAGACTCGATTCCTCCCACCAAGAAGTGAGTCTTCCTATTGTTAAAGGACCGATGGTTTGTATTACGTATCGGAACAAATGACAATTTGTCGAAAATTGCATTTTCCTAACTATACAAACCTGAGGTCCTTTACATATAGTCCCTCCTCATGCCACCCCTCACTCTGCGTATTTTGCATGGGCCAAAAGTAAAAGTGATTTGTTACCGCGCGACTGTCGGACAAGCAGTTAACTACCGTTCTCCCCTTGTTCGAAGCTTACGACCGTTCCAGCTGCCGCTAGCTACTTCCTATTGTTAAAGGACCTCAGGTTTGTATAGTTAGGAAAAATGCAATTTTCGACAAATTGTCATATCTGACAGGGAAGTTGAATGTATAAAAATGATATTGTTATGATACAATAAAGTTTTATACATACTTACCTGGCAGATATATACGATTTATTGCCCTCCCAGCCTCCCCTCAGGAGACAGTTGGAAGAGAAAATCTGATAGAAAGTGGGAATGGTTCCTATTCCTGCCACCCAGCGGCAGGGCGATAGATCACCTGACCTACCTGTAGTGTGTGCCGCAAAATTCGAATTTCTGTCGGGGATGACGGAGTCTATAGCTAAGTATATATCTGCCAGGTAAGTATGTATAAAACTTTATTGTATCATAACAATATCATTTTTCCTAACTATACAAACCTGAGGTCCTTTTACACATAGTCCCAGCTCATGCCACCCCTCACTCTGCAGTTTTTGCTTGGGCCTAAAGCAAAAGTGATTGTTTACCTCCCAGTCGCGGGGCGCGCGCCTGTCGGACAAGCAGTTAACTACCGAACCCCTTGTTCGAAAGCTTACGACCTATCCAGCTGCCGCTACGTAACCCTCATCCAATTGTAAAAGAAGGACCTTCAGGCGTTTTGTGAATTAGACTTAGGAAAAATGCAATTTTGGACAAATTGTCATATTAATAATAATAGCATACATGATATGTAATATTCACTGCTGTTTTTTGTTGGAGTATAATTATCCCTCATGATCATGTAAACCCATTTTGAAGATAGGTGTTCGTCCTTATGGAATAAAGAAGTACTGTCAGTCTGGTTTTATAATTGCACTGGCTTATTGTTCTTATTGTGCCTCAACTCTTATCTGTGGAAGAGGAAAGATGATCTTTTAATATTTGTACAACACATATATATGAGCATCAAAACAGTAATGCAATGGGGTTAAGTTAGGTTAGGTTGGTTTAGTTATTGAAATTACTTCTGTAGGGTCCTGTTTTATACCTGTAACCCTGAGAACAGTAAGCCAGTGTAATTTTATACACCTTAACCAAGTTAGGTATTGTATTGCAATGTCACTACTTCTCTTCCCTGACGCAGGATACTTGTCCCAATCGTTGTTATAATGATCTTTACCACAACCTGTTGATAGAATGCTTTGCTAAATTTCTTTTGGGGTTTCTCTGCACTTACAGTAGGTTTACCCTTGTTAGGTTAATTCTTTGATGGGTTTCTTTGCATGTTGGTAACTTTTTTATATGGTATCCTATTCGACTTACCAAGTTCGTTTATGTATTAGTCTTACCTAGTATGACATTTGACTGGTAATTTGTCATTTCCAAAGCTCTTGCTAAGTGCTAAACTGGGAGTTGTTTAACATAGGCAACCCTGGGATTTATTTGACGGGCTAAACATTGTTTGACATAGGCCACACATGGAATTGTTTGACAAAGGCTACACTAGAAGTTGTTTGACATAGGCTACTCTGGGAGTTGTTTTACCTATGCTACACAGGGAGTTCTTTGACATAGGTTCAACAAGGAATCAGAGGAATTTATTTCTGGTGATAGAAATTCATTTTTCGATGTGGTTCGGATCCCACAATAAGCTGTAGGTCCTGTTCCTAAATAACCAATAGGTTCCTAGTCATGTAAATAATAATAATAATAATAATAATAATAATAATAATAATAATATCCTTTATTTCAGCTCAGGGCTATATACATGGAATATACAAAATACAGACAGTAGCATACACTATGTAGATACATGAGACGACATGGTAAAAAAATGAATACCGTAATCGGCACTGATCCACAAAATAGCTGAGGTAGTATAAAAGATAGTAATCATAATACTGGTAATAACAGTAATAGTATTGGTGAGAAAAAAATGCATTGAGAATTATAACAGTTAAGTGCACAGATCAGATAACTTAAATATTTTTCAACTAGAGACCTTTGGTGGTTACAGTAGTCAGGTTCAGAGGGCTAAATACAAAAATTGAATGTAAAAAAACTTTAACTTGGTAGTAATCACAGCAATAATGAAAAAGTAAAATATCAGCAATAAATATAATAATGACAAAATCTGCAGATGACATCTTGCTAATACAGAGATTAAGTCCTTTAGGGGACAAAGGCCTCATTTTCCCATCTTTCCCATAATTTAGGTCTTCTTCTTGCTTCACTCCTTAGGATGCTTTGTATGAGCGAGTTGCTGCTGTTTCTCACTCGGGTTACCAGACTGGACATTGTTTGCCTAACAATGATTTTTAAATTGTCCAGGTGGTTTTCTATGAACATCTGTGTGGCTGAGTGGTAGCAGGGAGTGTTTGTGAGGCGTCTCAGAATGTCATTGTGCACAACAGTGATGCTTCTCATGGTCTCTCAGGTATAGCTCGTCCAGAGGGAACACCCATAGATACTGTAGCAGTACGAGCGGAAGAGCAGCAGTTTCACGTCTCGGTGACAGAAGGCAAACCTCCTTGCAATCATGTTGCCAGTTGCACATAGTTTACGATGCCTCTGTTCTATATCTGCCGTATCTTTTAGGTCGTTGGTGATAATGTGACCCAAATACGGAAATTCGTGCACAAATTCCAGCCGATGGTTTCCGAGGAAAATTTGTGGTTCTGCAATATGCTTAAGTGATCTCGGGAGCTGCAACATGCACTGGGACTTGGTTTCGTTGTAGATTATATCAAATTCCGCTACATATTGGCGGCAAGTGTTGATGAGTCGTTGGAAACCGTGCACTGATGGGGAAATCAGAACCATATCGTCGGCGTAACAGAGGTTGTTTATAGTTGTTTCATTGACAGTGCATCCGATTGGGAGTGAGTTCAGTTTGACATTCAAGGCATCTGTGTACATATTAAACAGGTATGGAGAGAGAATGCCCCCTTGCCGAAGCCTGTTTATGGAGCCGAAGGTGTACGATAATACGTAACCCCATTTGACACAGAATTGCTGTGTGGAGAATAAGCAATGTAAAATGTCAATTAGATATAGGGGTGTGCCCCTTTTATGCAGCTTCAGGAAGAGCTTCAGGTAGTTTACTCTGTCAAATGCTTTCCTCACATCTACAAAACAAAGGAACAGGAGGGGCTGATGATAGGTAGTAGTTCAGCAGTTCTTTCAGTATGTAGATGCAGGTGTTGGTTGGGTGGTTTGCTTTAAACCCAAACTGGTTGTCAGTGGTGTGTAGAAAGGGGAGAAGTCTCACTAGAATAACTGACTCCAGTATCTTCAATGCGATCATTGTGATTGCAATCGGCCGGTAGTTGCCAGGGTCAGCTGCATCCTTTAGCTTGTTTCTGATTAATGGTATCAAGTGAACTAAGAGTAGGGAGTCTGGAAGAAACTGGTGAATTATGCACGCATCGATTAGGGCAGCTAGTGAAATGTAAATTATCGGATGGCAGAATATGAACGCCTCTGCTGGAAGACCATCACAGCCGGCCGATTTATTATTAGGTAGACTGTGTATATGGCATCGCTGATGTTACCTGGTGTAATACGGTCTGCAAAATGAAGTTGAATGTTGTCAGTAAGGAGGTTATCTACATCCCTTCGGGAATCTTGATCATTTATGCAATTCAGGATATTGTTGAAGTGATCACCCCACATACTTGCAATAGCTTTGTCACCAACTGCTTCCCCTACTCTCTGTGACAGCTTTTAGTTTTGGGATTTAAGGACTGGATATCTTTCCAAAGACGAGGATAATCACCAGATTCTAAGTTTCTAGACATTGCATCGGCTCTTAGTTGTTTTTCATTTAACCTGCTGTGATTAAGAGCAAGTTTGGACTGCACTCTCAACTGCCTCCTTAGTAATGCAGTTTGTTCTTCCCACGGGCTACCATTTTGCCTCCACAGTAAAAACTTTTCTCGTGAGTATGTATACAGATCTTTAACCAAGTCATTCCATCCAGGTATATTACGAGAATTACCTTGATGTAATCTATAGGCAGTCCTGCCCGAAGCAAGCATAGCAGAGATGATGTTCAAATAGAATTCATTCAGATCCTTCCTGTGGTGATCATTTCTACAATTTGTGTTGGTACAAAGGAAGGCGTCTGCCGGTTGAACTATTGACCGCAACCTGTTTTCTGTGGTCGCCCTAAAGTGTGGTTTGTTCCGACACGGAATACAAACCTTTCGGTCCTTTTACAATAGGAAGGTTACTAGCGGCAGCTGGATAGGTCGTAAGCTTTCGAACAAGGGGTTTTGTAGTTAACTGCTTGTCCGACAGTGCGCGCGCCGCGCGACAGGGAGGTGAAGAACCACTTTTGCTTTCGGCCTCACAGCGTGTGGATGTGTGTATCTTCGCTCTCTGCCCGCTTCATCGTCGTTTGCTTTTGTATGGTTGTGTTTTCTTGTTCTCTTTTGGTAGCGAAACTGACTGTAAGTACAATCATTTTCTATTTGCTCATTGCAAGTGATTTGATTTGTTGATCAATATGGATTCACCTCATCCTCCAATTGTCCGGTGACTGTGCCCTGGGACTGAGGGGCGTAAGTGCGGAAAATTCCGCAGTTTTCCAGAGATCGACCCCCATGTATTGTGTGCTCGGTGTCGGGGGCGCGAGTGCTCGCGCACCGAGCCCTGTGAAGTGTGTGTATTGTGGTCGGAGATGCAGTGGGGCTTGTACGAGGGCAGGAAGAAGTGAAGGCCTGCAAAGGAGTCGTCGGGAAGCTCTCCCGCGACTCCTTTGGTAACGGACACTTCGTCGTCTTTCCTGTCCCCTGCTCAGCTCCCACGTATGGCACCTTCCCGTTCGGGGGGGGTTTCCAGGTCCTTCTCCTCACCCGATCTGTCGAGTGTGGAGGAGGGCGCTCGGTACCCCGACGTCCAGCTGTACTCGGGGTCTTCTATCTTTTCGTCAAAACCTCGCAAGCGGGTAGAAACCCCCCTTAATCACCCGACCTTTGCTTCCACAGGTGCTTCTGCTGCGAGGGACGACATTGGTCAGGTGTGGGCATCTCTGGGCTTGCAGGGCGTGCCAAGTGTCCAGGGGCTTCTGTACCATCTTGCTGGCTCTGCCGCGGCCACCCATGCAACGGTGACCACGACTACCACCACCCTGTCTACCCCAGGGTACGCCGCTCCCCCTCGCCTGGTTTATTCCCCGCATGCTGTGTCAGTGTCACCAACCTCATCAGTGCAGGGGCTGATTGCCGTACCAAGAGGGAGTGGGCCACCGCCGCCGCCCGGGTTTGCCGCGCTGCCTCGGCCTGATTTCAGATGTATCAAGAGCTCGCCCCTGGACCTGCCGCCGGTGCCTAAGATGTCGGTGACGTTGGTTCAACCGCCTGTGTTGGAAATGCCGCCTGCCATACCTGCCGTACCCACCCAGATGTTCCCGACCGTTCTGCCGTGACTGCTGTACCTGTTGTTCCTGAGATGTCCGCACCTGCCGATGTTGTTCCTGTTCGTGGCGTTGCTGCACCCGACGTTGGTCTATCCAGACAGGTGCGTCCGGGCCCTGTTGCAGCAGCCCCGGCTCCGCCCTGGATGGTAGACTTAACGTCGGTCCTGAGGAAGCTGACGAAGAAGAAGAGGAAGAAGAGGAAGGTGTTGTCGTCGTCGTCTTCGTCGTCGTCATCGTCGTCGTCTTCTTCGTCGTCGTCATCGTCGTCTTTTTCGTCGTCGTCGTCTGCCGCCTCTCCCCCTTCGACTTCTAAGGCTTCACAGCTGAAGAAGAAGAAGGTTGCCTCCTCTCCTCCTAAGAAGTCTCCTTCGGGAGCTTCTCAGGGCCCGTCTCGCTCCGGTGAGCGTTGGTCCTCCTGCTCCTTCGGGAGCAGGGCCCGTCTCTTCTTCCGCAAGGAAGAAGACTACGGGGACCAGAGGAGTACCGGCTAACACCGGTACTTCCTCGCCTGGTGCCAGAGGCTCTGCCACTGCATCAGGTTCCGTCTCGTCCTCTCGTTCGCGAGAGGTACCGAGTGTACGGTCGCCCACCAGTGACCATGCAGCCAAGAACCAGACATCAGAGCTCGCTCGGCGTCAGGTTCACGGCACGGAGCGGAAGACTCATGACAGCCGCTCAGGCGACTCTCACCAGGCCAGCTCTCTCTCTCTCGCGGCGACCAGCTGGCTACCCGGGCTGACTTGACGGTCTCTGACCAGCCACGTGCCAAGGCTGGGAAGAGGTCCCCCGATCGCCGGTGCCAGCCGTGTGACGTGCCGTGAGGACAAGCACCGGTCTCACCGTGACAGTGGCCTCTGCAGGTCGCCTGACCGTCGCTCTCACAGGGAGCGTGCGGGTACGGCAACCAGCAGGAGTTCCTCTGACATACAAGATCGGGGCCGCTGTGCTCAGTCCAGCCGTTCTCCGCAAGGAGACGTCTCGACCAGGCCTGCAGCTCGATCGCCACGCCTGCAGCCCTCCAAGCCTGCCGGTCCTGCCAGCGAGCGAGGGGGGAGCATCAGGTCTGCCTCTCCCGTGCCTTTAACCTCCTCTAGTTACACCGGGAGGAGCGAGGTATTGCAGAGTGATCGTACCCCGCATGATCCCGTCATGACGCCGTACGTGCCAGGCATGGTCCTTGGACCGACCAGGACGTACGCGCAAGTGGCAGGAGGAGACCGAGAGGGGTCTGTCACCGTTCCCCCTCTTGAAGGGGGAGGGTCTTGGGAGGTGCTCTTGTTCGAGGGACTGGACGGTCCTACTCCTCAGGATGCAGTGACTCCCGAGATCCAAAGGAACTTTGCCGAGGTTATTGCGCTGATTCGTCAGCATGACCACCTCAGGGAAGGGTCGCCGCTCCCACCTTCAGAGCCCACGTCCCGGCTCGAGTCGTTTTGGGGCCCGAAGAGGGAACCCAAACCGACGGTGGGGTTACCGCGATCAGAGCTGGCCGATTCTGTCTTGAACCAGGTTGAGCCTCTTGTCTCCGGACAGGAAGGCTCTCTCAGGTCAAGCAGATCGAGCAAGCTGCTTCCACCTCCTCTACTGCGACAGCGGCGTTTCTACGTGCCATCAGAAGATCCGATGCCGCCCAAACAGGTAAACCCAGAGTTAGCCAGGCTAACTCTGGGTGTGTCTCTGCAGCAGCTCCTGTCTGAGAACCTCTGGTTCTCGCAGCAAGAGGCACTGGGCCTGGAATCTACCACTATGGCAGCTTTCCAGGCTGTCTCCTGGATAGACCTGTGGTCCCTCACAGTGTCTAAGGTCGCAGCCAACTCCGGGGGAATTTCCCCCGAAGAAGACTCGGCTTTCAGGAGGCTTTGTCAGTCTGGAGGAAGAGCCATCTCCTTCCTAGCCCACCAGACAGCAAACCTGTGGGCCAACCTGGTAGTTTGCCGTAGGGACGCAGTCCTTACACGGGTATCCAGGGCGGCTGGGCGTGAGGCGGCATTAGGACTTCGCAATGGACCTGTACGGAGTTCCTCCTCTCTTTCCTGGAGAGATGGTGGACGCTGCGGTGGACAGACGGCGCACTGGCGACAGTGACTGTCTCGTACACCAGGCAGTTTCGAAGGCTTCTGGGCAGCCTCGAACTGCGACCAAGCCCAAGAGCTCGGTTAGCGCTTCCTCGGCCGCTAAGACAATAGCCTCGTCGAAGCCCCGAGGAAAGACTCTGTCTTCTTTGACTTCTGCTAAGGGGGGCCGTAACCAGCCCTCCTCCCAGCCATTCTTTTCGCGAGGAGGGTCAGGGAAGAAGTCGAAGAAAGGGGGGAAACGCTAGGGACGGCGATGGCAAGTCGTGATCGGACACCTGTCGTCACTCAAGAAGTTAGTCCCTCACGGGCGTCTTCACCTGCGGTCTCTTCAGTGGAGACTAAAGGAGAGTTGGTCACAGGTAACAGATCCTCCATACTTCCCCGTGTCCCTCACGCTGGAGGTAAGGCAGGACCTAGCCTGGTTGCTGGACGACAGGAACCTCTTAAGAGGAGTGCCTCTACACACTCCCCCCCCCCGGAGATGCAGCTGTTCTCAGACGCATCGACCGAGGGATGGGGCGCACACCTGGAGGAGTTGCTGACTTCAGGTGTGTGGGATGATTGCGACAAGCACTTTCACATCAATGTTCTGGAGCTCAAGGCAGCGTTTCTCGCGCTCCAAGATTTCCAGGACCACTTGGTGGGACACTCAGTGGTGTTGATGTGCGACAACACCACGGTAGTGGCTTACGTCAACAAACAGGGGGGCCTAGTGTGTCTCCCGTTGTACCAGTTGACACGGCAGGTGCACGAGTGGGCCGAGGCTCACTCAATAGAGCTGTCAGCACGCTACATTCCAGGGAAGAGGAATGTAGTAGCGGACAAGCTCAGCTGTCGGGATCAGGTGGTAGGAACCGAATGGTCCCTACTCCAGGGCGTGGCGGAAAGGCTCTTCGACCTGTGGGGGCGACCAGTAGTGGATCTCTTCGCCACCCGGCACAACAGAAAACTTCAGGTTTTCTTTTCAGCCATGCCGGACCCATGGGCAGCTGCAGAGGACGCTCTTCAACATCCGTGGGACAACCTCTTCGCGTATGCCTTTCCCCCGTTCAGCCTGATTCGCAAGGTGATCAGTCGAGTGCTGACCACCCCGAATCTCAGGATGATCCTGGTGGCTCCCAAATGGCCCCAGGCCATTTGGTATTCGGACCTGCTGGCTCTTCTCGCAGGAGAACCGAGAGAGATTCCCCCTTGGCACAACCTTCTCGCCCAGCCACACGTAGAACGGTACCACCGAACAGTCCAGTCCCTACGACTTCATGGCTGGCTGTTATCCACCATCTCTTGCGAACAAGAGGCTTTTCTCGCAGCGCAGCAACAGAGATGGCTGGAAACGTCCGTCAGTCCTCTGCAGCTGTGTACCAGGGGAAGTGGGCCGTCTTCTGTGGTTGGTGTCGTAGACGGGGTCTATCTCCTCTCAGAGCCACCCTTCAGCAGGTAGCAGATTTCCTCGTTTTTCTTCGCCGAGAGAAGCTCCTCTCAGTCCCCACAGTGAAAGGATATAGAGCCGCTCTGGCACTAGTCCTGAAACTGAGGGGATTGGATATCTCGAACTCGTTCGAGATCTCCTTGCTTATGAGGAGCTTCGAAAGGTCTTGCCCACCCAGGGAACTCAGGCCCCCTCCCCTGAGTGGGACGTGACTCTCGTCCTTAGGAGTTTGACTCGAAGACCCTTCGAGCCACTCCGAGAGTCGTCAGACAGGGACCTGACCCTCAAGACCCTCTTCTTGCTGGCCCTGGCATCGGCGAAGAGAGTAGGGGAACTTCATGGTCTTTCCTTCGATGTATGACACTCCAGGGGATGGGGATCTGTGATGCTCGATTTTGCCCGAACTTCGTTGCGAAGACTCCAGAAACCGTCGATCGCTGACGCCGGTCGAGTCTTTCACAATCCCCTCCCTGATGGACTTCACCGATAATGATGTGGATGAGATGCTGCTTTGTCCCTGTGAGGGCGCTACGGCGTACCTGAAAGAGAACTCGACACCTTCAGGCCTGAGTGTCGACGCCTCTATGCATTAGCACCGGGGTAACCAAGAAAGAAGTATCCAAGAACACACTTTCTTTCTGGCTGCGTGAGGTTATCAGGAGAGCGTATGAGTCTGATGGTAGTGACGACGCCCGTACGCTCCGTCCGAGAGCCCACGAAGTCAGGAGCATTGGTCCTTCCCTTGTGTTCCGCAAGAACTTCTCCGTGGCGCAGGTCCTGAAGGCAGGTGTCTGGTCCAACCAGACTACCTTCACGTCCTTCTACCTTCGGGATATTGCCCACAGGTCCTTGGATACCTTTTTCTTGGGACCCGTGGTGGCTGCTCAACAAGTTGTGTAGCTAACCCAGACCCTCGCAGGCTGAAACAGCATCGAGTCCTGGTGTGACTGTGAGAATGGATTTGCGAATGAGAGAGTGACTGGCTTCTCTTCCCATCTTTTTCTCCCCTCTACCTGTGGGCAGAGGGTTATGGTCGTCACTACGCTGGATGAGAACGAGTTGCAGGTGAGCTATATGACAGAGCCCCATCCTATCCCTTCACTAGGGATAGGAGCAGAATATCCACCACTTCCTCCTACAAGGGGGGGGAAGTGGATGCCAACAAGAGACAAACCCATAACTTTATATTGGCTCTTGCAATCTGGAACTTGTTCTTGCTTGCTTGTATGAAGAGACACGCTTGCCTCTCTCTTAGTACTTGGTCCAGATGTCTTACCATTGATCCTGCGGTGCACACCCCGATCAATCGGACAGAGGCTTGGATCCCTCCCTTGCTCTTATGACCAGGGAGGCAGTCCAGGTTGGGCGAACACCAGTCTGTTCACAAAAGACTCAGATTCCTCCCACCAAGAAGTGAGTCTTCCTATTGTAAAAGGACCGAAAGGTTTTTATTCCGTGTCGGAACAAATGACAATTTGTCCAAAATTGCATTTTTCCTAACTATACAAACCTGAGGTCCTTTTACACATAGTCCCACCTCATGCCACCCCTCACTCTGCAGATTTTGCTTGGGCCTAAAGCAAAAGTGATTCTTCACCTCCCAGTCACACGGCACGCACACTATCGGACAAGCAGTTAACTACCGAACCCCTTGTTCGAAAGCTTACGACCTATCCAGCTGCTGCTAGTAACCTTCCTATTGTAAAAGGACCTCAGGTTTGTATAGTTAGGAAAAATGCAATTTTGGACAAATTGTCTTTTCATACAATCAACTTACCTGTCAGATATATACAGGCGGCCCTCGGTTAGCGGCAGGGGTTCCGTTCCTGGCCACCGACGCCAAGCGATTTTCGACGCTGAGCGATTTTAAAGCCTACGGCCGCCACACACCTTCTTTCGGAACTCTAGACCAGTCAAAGGCGCTGTAATCCCACAACGGCGCAATAAGTAAAATTATATTTATGCAGTATAGTACTATAGAATTTACTGTACAGTACATGTGGGTGTCTAAAGTATGTAAAGATATAATAAAGTTTATACAGTGTACAGGTAGCTGTAGTGTTCAGGTTACGATCATTAGTCTTACGATAGTTCGATTTTATGAGAGATCAATTTACAATGGTCTAACTTTATCCATCTTCTAGTTACATAAGTTCAATAACAGCAAAAGAGAATGATGAAAGTATGGTGTTAACGTTATACTCGTTGCGTGAACGTGTACAGCCATGAACAACCGAACGAGAAACTACTTTTTTTTTTTTTTTTCTAAGTACAAGTACAACCGAACTGGATAACATCTGTTTGGCTTGTATTTCGATCATCGTACTACAGTGCAACATTACCGTATTTGTTATAAATGGCGTTATGTATAGAATAGAACTGAGATATCTTAATGTAATAACTTTATTCGCTATAGATCAGAGATCAATATAGATTAAAGATCAATAGGGAAATATAACGTTAAATTTAAACCTAGTTATAACTGAAGCTGAGAAAACTGTTCAAGCTGCTAATGACTATTATCGTACATCGGCAACAAGGATAAAACTGCAGTAAACGTCTGCCATCACACACAACTGTAGATAAAATTGGCATAAAATCATTTTAATCAAAACTACTGTGCTTGAAAGAACACATTTTACTGTTGGTTTCACGCCGATATAAGATAAATAACGTAAAGTTCGTATTATGATGATATAAAGGATTACGTATTGCGAACGGAATCACGTAATTTTTTACGCAATAAACATGCCGCCAACGTAATCTGTTAACGAAAAAAAAATAGTAGTTCACATTCACAACGAGGAATTCAATTCAATAAATTTCTTTACCTAAACCTAAAAAACACGCTGTATATGGAAAAATAACTTTGTCTCATATAAGTAAAGTATATAGATATTCGTTTATGCTAACTAGAAGCAAGAGCATTCGCTCAGAATTGCGTTATGGTGAAACAGACTCGTATTCATCAGCTGATTTCAAACCACAACATTGGCCGCTCCGCGGAATACGGGCTTAAGTTTGCCATAGTATTTTAAAATACAATAATATGAGAATACATACAATATTCTTGGATACAGTGAAATAATGTATAACTTTTTAAAGGATTTATGGAAAAGATGCATAATTAATAAAATAACACAATGCATTTTTCGGAACTGGCGGACAAGAACTAACATGAAAAACACCTCCCCCTAAATTTAAAAAAACACAAACGGTGATCGTAGTTACAAAGGCTGCCTTAATTTGTATCTTATTTCTGTACAAAAATTAAAATACCTTTACGCAATATATTTTCATACACATTTTAAACATGAAAGCATAAACATTTGAAAAATCGACACATCGATCGCTAAATTTGCACTTTTTTTTTTTTTTTAACTCGATATTTTCGGAAGAGCGGCAGACGGCGGCATACAAGAACGAACTTGAAAAAAACATCGTAGTCGATAACTTGAAGGGGAGTTTCAAAAGCTGCCTTTTTATCATATTTCTGCACAGAAATAAAAATACCCTATTCGTAGTACATTTTCATACACATTTTAAACATAAAAGCATAAACATTTATAAAATCGACACATCGATCGCTAATTTGCACTTTTTTTAAATCGATATTTTCGGAAGAGCGGCAGGCGGCGGCTTACAAGAAAGAACATGAAAAAACATCGTATTTGATAACGTGAAGGGCAATTTCAAAAGCTGCCTTTGTATCATATTTCTGTACAGAAATAAAAATGCCTTTCACGTAATATTTTTCATTTTACACATTTTAAACAAAAGCATGAACATTTATGAATCGACACATCGTAGTCGATAACTTGAAGGGGAGTTTCAAAAGCTGCCTTTTTATCATATTTCTGCACAGAAATAAAAATACCCTATTCGTAGTACATTTTCATACACATTTTAAACATAAAAGCATAAACATTTATAATATCGACACATCGATCGCTAATTTGCACTTTTTTTTAAATCCGATATTTCGAAGAAGAGCGGCAGGCGGCGCTACAAGAAAGCAGAAACATGAAAAAACACCGTAGTTGATACGTTGGAAGGGTAGTTTCAAAAGCTGCCTTTGTATCCATATTTCTGTACAGAAATAAAAATGCCTTTCACGTAATACATTTTCATACACATTTTAAACAAAAGCATGAACATTTATGAATCGACTCATCCATAGCTAAATTTGCACTTATGTAACTCGATATTTTCGGCATAGAACAGCGTCAGAGGCATATATTTTACCCTAAATGCTACGTAAATAACTCTCCATAAAATTTGTTAATATAATTTGCATAACCTTTATGGTCTGAACGGCATTTCTACATATGTATGAACTCGTTAGACAACTGCGCTAGCGGCGCTGTTAACTGAAATTTGTGCCGTAAAGATACCTTTAAAATTCCTTATTTTCTTAATGAATATTTTTGACGATCGGCGTAAAACCGATTCACCGTTGAGTGATTGCGCCGTTAACCGCGGGCCGCCTGTACTTAGGTATAGACTCCGTCGTCCCCGACAGAAGTTCAAATTTCGCGCCACTCGCTACAGGTAGGTCAGGTGATCTACCACCCTGCCCTGGGTGGCAGGACTAGGAACCATTCCCGTTTTCTATCAGATTTTCTCTGTCGCCAGTGGTATCAACATTGTTGTTACTACCTCCTGACTAGAATTCGTTTTTTTCAATGCAATTGATCTTCTTTCGACTGATATTTTGGTGACGTACCTGGATCGTTGTTTTGGCATTCGCTACCGTGGACTGGATTTGGGCTTGCTTTTGATTTTTCTGCAGAATGTCTGATTCGAGTGTTGGTGTGAGAGTTTGTGTGAATGTAGGCTGCAAGGTGAGGATACCGAAGGCTTCGGTTGATCCTCACACTGTGTGCCGTAAGTGTAGAGGGGTTGATTGTTCTTTAGCTAACACCTGTCATGAGTGTGAAAGGTTGAGTGCTGAGTAATGGAAGACTAACTTCTTACTTGAAGAAGTTAGAGAGGGATAGAGTAAGAAGGGCTGCATCTAAGGGTGTTGGTTGTATAAGGCCTATTGAGCCTTTTCCTGATTCTAACTCTTCTGTACATCATGTATTTGATTCTCCCTCTGTATCAGGGCCCTCACAGGCTTTTCCTTCAGATTCGGCTTCTGAGATCGCTGATCTGAAGGCTACTCTTCAAAGGATGAAATCCAAAATGGCCGCCTTGGAAGGTAAGGATAGTGAAAGTGACTTGTTAAGTGAAGTGAGTGCCCCCAGTGTTGTGGAGGGGGCGTCTGACCGTCTCTGCGACGCTCCCAGGCCTAGACCTCTTCCAAGCTCCCTAGCCCAGAGGAGAAGGAAAGTCGAAAGCCTTACGGAGGTTGTGGAGAATCCCCACCGGTCAGGCGTCCCTTCAGCAGGCTCTGTAGCGCAACAGACTGCTAAGGACCGCTTTCGAAAAAGTGTCCTCCGAGAGTGCTTCTCGTCGTCTGGTTCTCCTTCACCTAAACGAGGGTGGAAGGATTCGGACTTTTCCAGGCCCCTGAAAAGGCACTGGAAAGAGCCTTCATTCGACTCGAGTCCCGAGTGCTTCTCTGATAAAGCTCCCTCCTCGATCAAGAAGGCGAAGTGTGTTTTGACGTCTCCCTGTTCCGACAGAGTTGGTCAAACTCCTTTGAGGTCTCCCTCTCCTCCCATTGAAGAGGACGCAGGAGAGGCTTCCAAGAGGATCCTTTTGGCTGTACAAGAACAGCTTGCTTCCTTGGTTGGCGTGCTTTCGAAAGATCCTCCTCGCAAGAAGGACGTCGGACTTCCTGTCAAAAAGTCTCGTCTTCATTCTCCTGCCAGGCGCGAGATGCATAACGAACGTGAGACATCTTTCAGGCGCGAGACGTCAGCCAGGCGTGAAACGCCAGACAAGCGTGAGGATCCAACTTGCAGCGAAGCGTCAGCCAGACGCCAGGTGCCAGCCAGGCGCGAGGATCTGGCCAGGCGCAAGGCGTCAACCAGGCGCGAGGCGCCAGCCAGGAGCGAGGTGTCAGCCAGGCGCGAGGAGCCAGCCAGGCGCGAGGAGCCAGCCAGGCGCGAGGAGCCAGCCAGGCGCGAGGAGCCAGCCAGGCGCGAGACGCTTTCCAGGCGCGAGGAGTCAGCTAGGCGCAAGGCGCCAGCCAGGCGCGAAGAGCTAACCAGGCGTGAGGCGCCAGCCAGGCGCGAGACGCCAGCTTTGTTACAGGATCGAACTAGGAGTCCCTCTCTGGTTAGGAGTTTGTCTCCTTCAGAGAGAGATGTTTGAAAAGATCCTCCAGACTTCATGGCTGATTCTCCTTCTGATCCTTTTATAGACGAAGGTTCAGAAGACGAGCCTCACGGTAGAGAAGGACTTTCGAACTACAAAGTCTTGACAGCACTTCTTCTATAGGAATATGGAGATTCCTTAACTCCTGCCGCTCCTCCTTCTCCGCGCTCGCTCTTTTCAAGTTCCAAGGCGCTGAAGTCTTCTTCTTTTCTCAAGATGAGACCGACCATCTCTATGAAGAGAGCGCTCCAGTCTCTCAATACCTGGATGAAGACGAAGAAGGATATGGTCAGAACTGTCTTCTGTATGCCCCCTGCTAAGCTTACAGGCAGAAGGGGTATCTGGTACCGGACAGGAGAGAATATGGGACTTTCTCTCCCTGCTTCTGCAGAAGGGGAGTTTTCTAGCCTGGTGGATGCGTCTAGAAGGCAGGGCCTGAACTCGGCTCGTGTGACTTGGGGCCTTTCAGAGCTTGATCATCTCCTCGAGGGACTCTTCCAGGTATTGGAAGTATTCAATTTCCTGGATTGGTCCCTTGGGGTGATGGCCAAAAAGGCCCATGACTCGGAGGGTCTTGACCCTGATGTTCTCCTCTGCATCTTGTCATGCATAGACAAGGCGGTGCAGGATGGCTCGGGAGAAGTCTCCTCTCTCTTTGGAGCGGGACTCTTAAAGAAGAGGGCTGTTTTCAGTGCTTTTTTAACTAAATCGGTATCTCACTCACAAAGAGCAGCTTTGATGTTTGCTCCCATGTCTGACTTTTTGTTCCCTTCTCAGTTGGTGAAGGACATTTCCCGTTCACTAACTGAGAAGGCGACCCAGGACCTTCTCTTTCAGTCTTCCAGGAACAAGAGGCCTGTTGTAGTTGGAGAGAAGAAGAAAGGGACGAGTACTTCTCTTCAGCCCTTTCGAGGAGGCCCTCCCTCTAGAGCTCCCTCAAAAAGGAAAGCACCTGAGAAAAGAGGTAGATCTTCCTTCCATCCCTTTAAAAGGGGGAAATAATATGACAAGCCTCCAAACACCAGTAGGTGCCAGGCTCCAAGGATTTGCGGAGGCCTGGGCACACACAGATGCCGACGCTTGGTCGATGTCTGTGATAAAGAAGGGATATTTCATCCCCTTCCAGGACAGTCCTCCTCTGACTTCAACTCCACGGGAGCTGTCCGCCAATTACAAGGACCCTGTTCTGAGAGATACTCTTCGGCTAATGGTGGATCAGATGTGGGACAAGAGAGCAATAGAGCTAGTGCTGGATCAAAACTCCCCGGGGTTTTACAATCGCCTTTTTCTGGTTGCAAAGGCCTCGGGGGGGATGGAGACCAGTTTTAGATGTCAGCGCTCTGAACAAATTTGTTCAGAAGGAGAAGTTCTCTATGGAGACTTCGGCGTCAGTCCTTGCGGCTCTTCGCCAAGGGGATTGGATGGTATCCCTAGATCTCCAGGATGCATATTTTCACGTCCCGATTCATCCTTCGTCGAAGAAGTACCTCCGTTTCATGATGGGGGTAAGGATCTTTCAGTTCAGGGCCTTGTGTTTCAGCCTGTCCACAGCTCCTCAGGTATTCACAAGCCTAATGAAGAATGTGGCGAGATGGCTTCACCTGAAGGGCGTCAATATCTCTCTTTATCTAGACGACTGGCTCATCAGAGCCAGATCAGAGAAACGGTTTTTGTTTGGAGGTGACCGCTTGCTTTGACCCTAAACCTGATAAAGTCGTTGGGATTACTCGTAAACCTCGAGAAGTCGCAGCTGATCCCCAGCCAGAACATGGTCTATCTGGGGATTCAGATGGATTCTCGGGGTTTTCGAGTATTTCCTTCTCAAGAGAGACTCGTGAGAGGCTTAGAGAAAGTCTCTCTTCTTAGGGAAAGAGCGCACTTCGGCGGAGGGAGGGAATGTTTTGGAGCCTTCTAGGGACCCTTTCCTTGCTCGAACAGTTCTTTCCTCTAGGAAGACTTCATCTTCGTCCTCTTCAGTTCTTCCTCAAGAGATCTTGGAACTGGAAGACAGGACTTCTCTCGGACGTTTTTCCCATTCCAGTGGAGATGATACAACACTTGGAATGGTGGTTGCCCCCGTTAACAGAGAACGAGGGAATTTCCCTGGAGATTCGGAACCCAAGCCTTGTGTTGTTTTCCGACGCGTCTAGAGACGGGTTCGGGAGCAAACTTGGGAACGAGAGAGGTATCAGGCACCTGGAGTGCAGCCCAGGTGTCCTGGCACATAAACTGCAAGGAGCTTTTAGCCGTTCACCTAGCTCTAAAGGGCTTCGAGCCTTTAGTTACAAACGGTGTAGTCCAAGTAAACTCGGACAACACCACCGCTCTAGCCTACATTCGGAAGCAAGGAGGGATGCACTCGTTTTTCCTGTACGAGCTCGCAAGAGATGTCCCTCCTGACAAGGTTTGTTCAGGGAGTAAGGAACGTGAGAGCAGACAGGCTGAGCAGGAGGAGCCAGGTCCTTCACACAGAATGGACCCTCCACCCTCGAAGTGTGTCCAGAGTCTCTGGTCTCTTTGGGGGACTCCTCATGTAGACCTGTTTGCCACGTTCCTCTCCAAGAGACTGGAAGTCTTTTGCTCAGTGGTAGAAGACCCCAGAGCCCTAGTAGTCGACGCCTTCCTTCTAGATTGGTCCAATGTAGACGTATATGCATTTCCCCCATTCAAGATTCTGGGACAAGTGCTAAAGAAGTTTGTGGCCTCAAAGGGGACGAAAATGACCCTCATAGCCCCCTTTTGGCCGGCACACGATTGGTTCACAGAGGTGGTGGAGTGGACAGTGGACTTCCCCAGATCCCTTCCAAGAAGGATGGATCTTCTCAGACAACCACACTTCGAGAGGTATCACCAAAACCTCCCCGCTCTCGCTCTGACTGCCTTTCGACTATCGAAAGACTTGTCAGAGCGAGAGGCTTTTCTCGCAAGGCTGCAAGTGCGATCGCTAGAGCCTGCAGATCTTCCACTATGCGAGTCTATCAATCCAAGTGGGAGGTATTTAGAAGATGGTATAGGTCGAAGAAGCTGTCCTCCTCCACTACCTCTGTGACCGAAATCGCTGATTTCCTGCTGTTCCTTAGAGAGGAATCACACCTTTCTGTATCGACCATAAAAGGATACAGGAGTATGCTTTTGGCCGTATTCAGAAATAGAGGCCTAGATCTTGCAGAAAATAAGGATCTACACGATCTAATTAGGTCCTTTGAGACTTCAAAGTCTAAGGAACCAGGTCCTCCTAGCTGGAACCTTGATGTAGTCCTGAAGTTTCTGACTTCCAAAAGGTTCGAACCTCCTCATCTTGCCTCTTTTCGAGACGTACAAGAAAGTGCTTGTTTCTTTTGTCGCTTGCGACAGCCAAAAGAGTTAGTGAGCTACACGTCCTAGATGCTAGGGTAGGATTCAAAGGAGACTCAGCCATCTGCTCGTTTAAAGCACTGTTTCTGGCAAAGAACGAAAATCCTTCGAAACCCTGGCCCAGAAACTTTGAAGTTAAAGGCTTGTCGAGTCTTGTAGGTAGAGAGGCAGAAAGGTCTCTTTGCCCTGTGAGAGCTCTTAAATTCTACCTAGATAAAAAGAAACAAATGGGAGGTTCTAGACAAGGTCTTTGGTTCTCTGTTAAAGATCCAACAAGACTTATGTCTAAAAATGCTTTGGCCTTCTTTGTGAGAAGCGTCATCACAGATGCACACAAGATCTGCCCTGATGACTCTTATAATCTTTAGAGAGTAGGAGCTCATGAGGTTAGAGCAGTAGTGACGTCTCTCTCTTTTCAAAGGAATATGTCGCTAAAGAATATCTTGGAAGCGACCTATTGGAGGTGCAACTCAGTGTTTGCATCTCACTATTTAAAAGACGTTCGTGTGACTTACGTGAAATGTTTTTCTCTGGGTCCGTTCGTGTCTGCGGATACGATCCTGGGTATGGGAGCTAGCACTGATCCTTAATTTTCTTGCCTACCTTCTTTTAGATATGTTCTTGACTTTCTGCTGGCAAAGGTGCTGGATGTCGCACAGGCGGCCGTTCACTTTTGTTCAGTAAGGAACTCTTGTGATATCTTCTTAGAAGAGTATTTAATTTTTGGGGGGGAATTTTATGTATACGGGTGTACTGTGTTATTCGAGTTCTGGTTGTTTGTGAAGAGTTAGGGGATAACTCTTAACAATCGTTAGTACTAACATGGTGGTTAGGATCAGGTGATCGGGATCGGTTGTGTGCTCCTTCATAAGGTGTGTTGTCATATAAGTGGATCAGCACCCATTGACAAATACCATTTAGGCTCTGCCGAGTAAGCAGATAAGACCCCATCGGCAGACCCACAAGAACTCTTGGCCATAGATCAAATATCTCGCTAAGGCTCTTGAGGTGATGCAGATTCCTGGGCTACAGCCATGAAGTCTACCACCTATCAGGTAGGAACCAAGGTCTATTAATACCTACAACATATGTTGTTTACCTGTCTATTTCAGTAATTAGTTGTCTCTTACCCTCCACCAAAGGGTGCCAATCAGCTAAGTATATATCTGACAGGTAAGTTGATTGTATGAAAATGATATTGTTATGATACAATAAAGTTTCATACATACTTACCTGGCAGATATATACGATTAATGGCCCACCCAGCCTCCCCGCAGGAGACAGGTGGAAGAGAGAAAATCTGATAGAAAACAGGAATGGTTCCTAGTCGTGCCACCCAGGGCAGGCCGGTAGATCACCTGACCTACCTGTAGCGAGTGGCGCGAAATTTGAATTTCTGTCGGGGACGACGGAGTCTATAGCTAAGTATGTATATATATCTGCCAGGTAAGTATGTATGAAACTTTATTGTATCATAACAATATCATTTTTCTGTATGTTTTTAAAATCCCAGTTTACCGCTGGTTGGCGGCCAGTTAGGGGTTCACAGTAGGGAGGGATAGGGTACTGAATGACACCTGTAATGGGATGTGATCGTAGCCTGTTGCAAGATCGTATCGAATATTGCAGGTCATAATAGAATTATGAAGTTGTGGAGATGTGATGCAGTGGTCCAGCCAGGAGGTTGTAATTGCGTCCGCTCTATTATGTACATATGAATAGGAGGAGGGAGGGAGGAGCATTACATCGCTAATTTGGAGTGCATGATTTTGACAGAGGCGAGTAAGTTCATTATAAAATTGTTTTGTGGGGTGAGAATCATGGTCCCCAGTTATACAAATATGATCTGCAGGAGAATCATGAATAATACTGTGGAACTCCCCTAGGATCATGCAGTACTGATCAAAATTGGTATTTTCCCATTGCATATAAACATTAATTATTAGGATTTTAGAGGTAGGTACCTACTGTCACTTGAAGCCCCAGCAATCTGTCACTTCTGTAGGTCATCGCCTTTATCATATTGCCTAACGATTTGATCTGTAACTTGCATCAATGAAGCCGAGAAGGTTTTGAAGTCTTCATGAATTGAATTGCAGATGACAAGGTCATGTGGCCAGAGGAGAGTTTCTTGCAATGCAATGATGCCATTGAAGTTTTTGCAGAACATGTTTAGGAGTGGAATGTTCTGCTTGAGGCTAAAATAATTCCAAGAGATTATGTTTAATGTATCCATGGCTACTCACAAAGATGGGAGATGAATGCACTGATCATTTGGGTGGATTGGGGGTTAGCCAGGGGGAGTGGGCAGTCACTCGCTGTGGGGGGTTGGCTGGCACTTATGGTGGAAATGACCCTGGTTGGGGTGTCAGTAAGTTCCCCTTGGGGTGGTTGGTCCCGGATTAGATTATATCTTGAAACTAATATATTAGGACCGAAATTCTCGCCTTTAAGAACGCCAAGCTGTTGAAATAGGCAGTTAATCCTGTAGGCCACTTTAGGTTTACTTTTGCATGGGAGTTGTTCCGATACGTAATACAAACCTTTCGGTCCTTTAACAATAGGAAGGTAACTAGCGGCAGCTGGAACGGTCGTAAGCTTCGTACAAGGGAGTTCGGTAGTTAACTGCTTGTCCGACAGTGCGCGTGCCGCGCGACTGTGAGGTGAAAAACCACTTTTGCTTTCGGCCGCGTTGGTGGAGGACGTGTTCGTCATCACACACTGCCCGCTTCATCGTCGTATACTTTGGTTGTGTGTTGTTTCTCAACTTGGTTTGTCAGTGTAGTGAAAGTGTATTGTAAGTACGTGACTTTCTTTATTACTTTTTATTACATTGGTTATGGATTCTCATGCAATGGAGCTATCCCCCCCCCCCCCCCCCCCCCCCCCCCCCCCCCCCCCCCCCCCCCCCCCCCCCCATTAGCCGCGGAGTTTGCCCTGGTGTGGAGGGCCGCAAGTGTGGGGTCTTTCGCTCTTTCCCCGAGATAGATTCTCATTTCCTTTGTTGGGGGGGTGTGAATGCCCTCAGACCGAGCCATGTAATTTTGCATAATTGGTCGGAGGTGCAGTGGGTGCTGTACGAGGGTAGGAGGAAGCTAGACCTGCCAAGGAGTTGTCGGAAAGCTCTCCAGCGACTCCCTTGGTTTTGGACACTTCCTCTTCTTTCCTGCCCCCGGCTCAGCTCCCGCGTATGGTGCCTTCCCCTTTGGGGGGGGGGGGGGGTTCTCGGTCCTTCTCTTTGCCCGATCTATTGAGCGTAGAGGAGGGCGCGAGGTGCCCCGATGAGCATTTGTATTCGGGGTCTTCCGTTCGCTCGGGGAGGGGCTCGCTCCCCCCCACCCCCGCGCACGAGGGGAAACCCCTCCTAATCACCCGACTGTTGCTTCCTCAGGTGCTCCTGCTGTGGGCGACGACCTCGGCCAGGTGCGGGTGTCGCTGGGGCTCCAGGGTATGCCAAGCATCCAGGGGCTGCTCCAGCATCTGGTGGGTGCTGTGTCGGTCACCCATGGAGCGGTGACCACCACTACCACCATGTCTCGACTCCAGGGTACGCCGCCCCTCCTCCCCTGGTCTACATCCCGCACGTGATGTCAGTGACTCCTACGGTCGCTGTGCAGGGCCCGATCGCTGCCGTGCTGAGGAGAGGCGTGCCTCCCCCTTCCAGGTTCTTCGTGCTGCCAGCCCCTGACTTCCGATGCCTGAAGAGCTCGCTCCTGGACCTGCCGCCGGTACCCAGGATGTCGCTGGCTGCTGCCCCGTCTCCTGCTGTACCTGCCCTGCCAACCGTACCTGCCGTACCTACCGCTCCTGCTGTTCCTGCACCTGCCGAGGTCGTCCCAGCCCGTGGTGTTGCTGCTCCAGTCGCTGGTCCTTCCGGACAGGTGCAGCTGGGCCCTGTTGCTTCGGCAACAGCAGCCCCGGCTCCATCCTGGATGGAGGACCTGATGTCTGTCCTGAGGGAGCTGACAAAGAAGAAGATGATGTCGTCGTCGTCATCTTCTTCGTCGCCTGCTACCGCCTCTTCCCCTTCGACTTCCAAGGCTTCCAAAGCCGAGGAAGAAGAAGGCTGCCTCCTCCCCCCCCCTAAGAAGGCTCCCTAGGGAACTTCTAAGGGCCTGTCTCACTTCGGTGGGACGGGGGTTTCTTCCGCTGGTCCTCCTGCTCCTTCCGCAAGGAAGAAGAACACGGGGACCAGAGGGGTACTGGCTAACACCGGTACTTCCTCGCCTGGTGCTAGGGGTGCTGCCGCTACACCAGGTTCCGGCTCAGCCTCTCGTTTGCGAGAGGTACCGAGTGTGCGGTCTCCTGAGGGTGACCGTGCAGCCAAGGCTCAGGCGTCTGAGTTCGCTCGGCACCAGGACCAAGGCATGGAGTGGAAGGCTGGTGAGAGCCGCTCAGGTGACTCTCTCCAGGCCAGCGATCGCTCTCGTAGCGACCAGCTGGTTACCAGGGTTGCAGTGACGGTCCCAGACCGGCCATGGGCTGAGGCTGGTAAGAGGTCCCCTCAATCGCAGGAACAAGCCTCGGCTGGTTCCAGCGGTTCGACGCGCTGTGAGAACAGGCACCGGTCCCACCACGACAGTGGTCTCTGCAGGTCCCCTGACCGCCGCTCCCACCGGGACCAGACGGATAGGGGGACCAGCAGCAGCTCCTCTGACGCACGGGACCGGGGCCGCTGTTCTCTGTCCAGCCGCTCACCCCAGGGGAGCGGCGCGACCAGGCCTGCAGCCTGATCGCCACCGCGGGTTGGTGATCGCCTGAAGCCCCCCAAGCACACCAGTTCTACTGGTGAGCGAGGGGGGACCGTCAGGTCTTCCTCTCCTGTTCCTTCAACTTCCTCGGGTAACACCGGGAAGGGCGAGGCAACAAGAAGTGATCGTGAGGGGCGTGCCCTTCACCATCCCGCCACGACGCCCTACGTGCCGGGCACGGTCCTCGGATCAACCAGGTCGTATGCGCAAGTGGCAGGAGGAAACCGGGAGTGGTCTGCAGCTGTTTCTCCTTCTGAAGGAGGGGGGTCTCGGGAATCGCTCTTGCTGGAGGGGCTTGACGGCCCTACTCCTCAAGATGCCGTCACTCCTGAGATCCAGAGGAATTTTGCTGAGGTCATTGCGTTGATTCGTCAGCACGACCTCGGGGAAGGATCGCCGTCGGGACCGTCGCCGCTGCTCTCAGTCTAGCCGCTCTTCCCAGGAGAGCCGCACGACCAGGCCTGCAGTTCAATTGCCAGTGATCTCCTGAAGGCAGGAAAACCGCTGGTCCAGACCAGCAACTCGACCATCACCGTTGTTGATGATCGCCACAGTCCTCCCAGCCTACCGGTTATGATGGTAGGCAGGGGAGGAGCTCTCATAACAGCTCCCCTGACATAAAAAGACAGACACTCCGTTCCTTGGTCCAGCTTTTCTCCACAATAAGCCGCTGGTCCAGACCTGCAGCTCGCCTGCAATCCTCCTAGCCTACTTGCATGCTAGTAGGCAGGGTAGGAGCATCAGGTCTCCCTCACCTGTCCCTTCAACCTCCTTAGGCTACACCGGGATGAACGAGGCAAACAGGAGTGACCGTGAGGGTGGGGGGGCTGGCAAGGACGAATGATGCTTCCCAGACTCTTGGAGGGACCATCACCGCTGTTCACGTGACGGTCCGTCTGGACCATGCATTCAAGAGAACAGGGTGCGCTCCCCCTTCGGTCCTCTTGAGAGGTTTCGGCCTCAATGAGGACTGGGGCGCGTCGGAGGACGGTATCGGCTCTCTCCTGTCAGGTGCTCGCTCAGCCCCACCCAGACGACGTTCACGGTGGCGGCAGACGCTTAACCTACAGTACGAGTTCGTAACCCTCCTCGGGAAAATGTTTTCTCCCGACGATAACGTTTTCCCAGACTCTGAGCGGCCATCGCCGCAAGGTGATGGCTACTCGTACTTGCTTCTCCAACTGCTAGTTCCGCTGGGAAGGCGAGCAAGTATCCAATTCCTCCCCCATTCCCTCTCTCCCTACGGCTACGGAGGAAAGGGGAGGAATCCTGCAGTGTGTTCTCTGTAGGATTCCACGTTGTGGACTGCATTCTTTGGGGGGACCTTCGGGTCCTACCGGACGCAAGTCCCCATCATTGAGGAAGGATCCTGCCCCATCCTTGATTTCTACAGGAATCGGGAGGACCACCAACCGATGATCGTCTGACGAATTCGGTGGGGGTTTCGCCGAGCGCTTAGAATTCTTTGGAATTTCTAGCACTCTCAGAGTGTTCTGGTTTTTTACAATCTGCAAACACTTGGGCGAAACCACGGTCCAGAGTGGGCTAGACGAGAATCCCAGATAATTGTTACTATGATAATCGGGAATCTCATCGAAGGCTCAAATTCCTGGAATTTCTAGCGTTTGGAAGAAGCACTGCTGCTGAAGGAAGAATATCTCACAGTAGGCGGCCAACCCTGGGATAGAGAAGAATGGATGAGAACATCCCATTTGGCTTGAACTATCGTCTTCGGTATTCTGTTATCACCATTGAAGCTTTCCTTCGGGGAAGACTTCTCCTTCACTCTCTTCATTAGAGAATGAAGGGTGTCGGCTTCCAATCCTTATTCTCATTCCTTGAATGGAAAAGAATTTAGGATGGAGGTCTTTGTACAGGAACCTACAAATATACTACGTATATTGCCCTCGCGACATGATTCTGTTAATCAGTTGAATTGTCCGGGGGGTAGGCACATTCCGTAGTTAACTCTACGGATTGTGACCGAGACGAATAGTATCTTAATTGAACTGCAACTCGGGACTGCCTGTAACCTCCCAGGAGTTACCAGTTTCGATTTTGAGATATTTAAGGTATTGTTATGACAACACCACCTCAGCTTTTGTACTCACCGAAATCCGTTTCGTTTAAATACAATTGCTCGAGCTATATTTTTTTTTTTTTTTATTACGCTCGATGGTTCTAGCCGAACGCATTCCTTCTTGGAATGGATTACCTGGCAACTCAGGATGACGAGTGAGCGAGAGCTCTTAAAACGGGTTAGTATTGGGGCTGCCTGCCGCAGCCCAGTACCAGCTGGCTCCCCGAGATGCACGGTCGGTTTATGTCTCTCTCCTCTAAAATGATTGATTACCGAACCGTATCTCTGCCAGACAATCACAGACTTAGGTCTCTGATTGACTGGGATTCTCGCAAACATGAATGACCATCTATACTGCATCGCCTTGGACATTGCGAGAATTTTCAGACAGAGATATCTCAATAGACTCTATCATCTTTCTGTTTACCGCACAGTAACAGAAGTCTGTAGCCTAGTCTCCCGCTGAATCGCACCTCTGCGATAATGCGGAATGATTTCTTCAGACATCTGAGTTTGTCTTCTAAAATATCTCGTATTCGTAGGTGTGCAATTGTTTATTGTTCACCCCGAATTACAGATGTATAACGGAAGACATCGCCTGTTCCCCACCCTGCCAGCTCTACTTCCAAGTATTTCGTCCTCGCTGGATAACCTGAAGAAGAAGAGTGGTTCTTCAGGCAGTACATCCCTGTGTTTTCATTACTGAAAAGCGCCCCGCTTTCACTGCAACTACAACTTCTCACCGAACAGCAATGAAATAGCGTTTTAGCGTTTTCAGTCCTTTGTAAGCACAGGTTCAGAATCTTGAGAATTACTTCTCTCGATTCGGCTGTGAAGATGTAGGTTGCATTCACCTTCCACCTTCGTCTTCAACGGCACATAAGTGTTGTTTCTCCTTAGCTGAGATTCAACTACTATGAGAATGTGTCTTGCCATCAGGGACCTCGGTCTCTACCTCGGTCTCTAGAAGGCAATTGACTTTCGCCTGTTGGGCACATGCCTTGAGAGAATCATCCACGGCATCGGTGGCAAACAAATAGACGATTTGTTCAATTTTCATTATGGATCAAGGTTTCCGCTCTTACCCGGAAATTGATCCGTAACCTTTTATTTTGTCTGAAAGTGAAATTGCAAGTGCAGTATTCTTTTTCATTTTTATATATTATTTTGATTGCATCAATATTCATTATTGGATCAATATTTCTGCTCATAACCGGGAATTGATCCTTACCCCTTGCGCTCGGTGCTGAGGGCACGAATGCTCTCGGCCTGAGCCCTTTTTGTGTGAAAGTGAAATCGTAAATGCAGGATTCTTTTTCATTTTCATATGTTATTATTATTATTGATTGCATCAATATTCATTAGATTTAGATTTTTTTAGATTTATCTTCCCGCCACTGGCCAGTGGCATAAGGCTGATACAGTTTCTCTCCATCTGTCTCTATCCCGAGCCATTTCCCTCGCTTCCTCTAAGTTTTGGATTTCATCCTCAAGATCCCTGACAATTATGTCTATCCACCTCGTTCTTGGTCTACCCAGCGGTCTTCTTCCTATTTGTACTGCTCTCAGTGCTCTCCTGGGGTCTCTATTCTCTTCCATCCTCTCAACATGTCCAAACCATTTCATTATGGATCAAGATTCCCCTCATACCCGGGAATTGATCCTTATGCCTTGCGCTCAGTGCCGAGGGCACGATTGCTCTCGGGGCGTGCCATGTATTAGTTATGGGTGCAGTGGGTGCTGTGCGGGGGTAGGGGAAGCGAAGGCCTGCCAAGAAGTCGTCGGAAAGCTCTCCCGCGACTCCCTTGGTATCCGATTCTTTGTCTTCTTTCCTGCCTCCTCCCCCCCCCCCCCCCCCCCCCACCCCCCCCCCCCCCCCCCCCGCGCAGCTACCACGGATGGCACCTTCCCCTTCGGGGGGGGGGGGGGGGTGGTGGATATCTGGGTCCTTCTCCTCGCGCGATCTGTCGAGTGTGGAGGAGGGCGCTCGGTACCCCGACGTACAATGGTATTCGGGGTCTTCCGTTCGCTTGGGGGGGGGGGGTGGGGGGGAGGGGGATAACCTTGGTCAGGTGTGGGCGTCCTTCGGTCTGCAGGGCATGCATAGTGTCCAGGGGCTGCTGCTTTATCTGCCTGGACCTGCTGCGGTCACCCATGGAGCGGTAACCACGACAACGACCTTCTCGACTCCAGGGTACGCCGCCCCTCCTCATCTGGTATACTCGCCTTACGTGGTAACAGTCTCGCCTACAACCGCTGTGCAGGGCTGTTCGCCGTACCGAGGGGGGGGGCGTGCTGCCGCCGCTTGGGGTTGCTGTGCTGCCGTGACCAGACTTTCACTGCCCTAGAGCTTGCCCCTGGACCTGCCGCCGGTACCAGGATGTCGCTGGCTGCTGCTCCACCTTCTGTGTTACCGGTGCTGCCTGCCTTACCTGCTGATACTGTGCTGGCTGTTTCCTAGGTCCGTTTGCTGTGCTATCTGTCCCTCCCTGTGCCGTTGCGTGTTGGCTTGTGCTGGCTTGTGCCCTGCTGTTCCTGCCGTTCCTGAGATGACCATACCTGCTGACGTCGTCCCGGTTCGTGGTGGTGCTGCCCCAGACTTTGGTCTGTCTATACAGGTGCGTCCGGGCCCTGTGGCTTCGGCTACAGCAGCCCCGGCTCCGCCCTGGATGGCAGATCTTACGTCTGTCCTGAGGAAGCTGACGAAGAAGAGGAGGAAGGTGTCGTCGTCGTCGTCTTCATCTTCTTCATCGTCGTCGGCTGCTGCCTCAATCCCTTCGACTTCCAAGGCTTCACAGGCAAGGAAGAAGAAGGTTGCCTCCTCCCCTCCAAAGAAGTCTCCCTCGGGAGCTTCTCGGGACCCGTCTCATCTCGGTGGGACGGGGGGGTTCTTCTGCTGGTCCTCCTACTCCTTCGGGAGAGGGGCCTGTCTCTTCTTCCGCAAGGAAGAAGACTACGGGGACCAGAGGGGTACCGGCTAACACCGGTACTTCCTCGCCTGGTGTCAGGGGCTCTGCCACTACACCAGGTTCCGTCTCGGCCTCTCGTCCGCGAGAGATACTGAGTGTACCGTCACCTACCAGTGACCGTGCAGCCAAGAATCAGACGTCAGAGCTCGCTCGGCGCCAGTTTCACGGCACGGAGCGGAAGGCTGGTGAGAGCCGCTCAGGCGCCTCCCACCAGGCCAGCTCTCGCTCTTGTAGCAACCGGCTGGCTGCCCGGGTTGACGTGACGGTCTCGGACTGGCCACAGGCCGAGGCTGGGAAGAGGTCCCCCCGATCGCTGGTGCCAACCACGGCTGGTGCCAGCGGTGTGACGCGCCGTGAGAGCAAGCATCAGTCTCACCGTGACAAGGGTCTCTGCAGGTCGCCTGACCGTCGCTCCCACAGGGAGCGAATGGGTATGGTAACCAGCAGCAATTCCCCTGACACACGAGATCGGGGCCAATGTTCTCGGTCCAGCCGTTCTCCCCAGGGAAACGACTTGACTAGGCCTGCAGCTCGATCCCCACCACGGGTTGGCGATCGCCTGCAGCCCTCCAAGCCCGCTGGTTCAGCCAGCGAGTGAAGGGGAGCGTCAGGTCTTCCTCTCCCGTCCTTCAACTTCCTCGTTTTATACATTCAACTTCCCTGCCAGATATATACTTAGCTATAGACTCCGTCGTCTCCGACAGAATTTCAAATTTCGCGGCACACGCTACCGGTAGGTCAGGTGATCTACCGCCCTGCCCTGGGTGGCAGGACTAGGAACCATTCCCGTTTTCTAATCAGAATTCTTCTGTCGCCCGGACCATCAACATTGTTGTTGGTTCCTCTCGATTGGTTTTTCTTTTTTCACCGGCAATTGATCTTCTTGACCGACTTTTGGTGACGTATCTGGATTGTTGGATTGGCATACGCTTTTGTGGACTGTTTTGTGGACTTGATTTTGGAATTTTCTTTAAAAATGTCTGACTCTGGAATGGTTGTGAGACGTTGTGTGAATGTAGGCTGTAAGGTGAGGTTGCCGAAAGCTTCGGTAGACCCTCACACGGTATGCAAGGGTTGCAGGGAGTATGAATGTTCTTTTACTAATACTTGTAAGGAATGTGAGAATTTGAGTGAGAATGAATGGAAGAATCTAACTAATTATTTAAAAAAGTTAGAGAGAGAAAGAGTGAGGAAGGCTTCTTATAGAAGTTTAAGTAGTTCTAGATCTGAACTAATTCCTAGCTTGGATCTTCCCCAAGGGTAAGTATTGCTACTTCTCCTTCCATTGCAGCCCTTCTCCTTATTGCAGAACCTGTAGATTCAGCGAAAGAAACTTGCGGATCTAAAAGCAGCCTTCAAGTTGATGGAAAAAAACAAAAATGGCTGCCATACAAGGATAAGGCTAGTGATTATCAGTGGACAGTGATATAAGTGTCCCCAGTGTAGTGGAGGGGGCATCTGGTCGGCTCAGCAACGCTCCTAGGTCTAGACCTCTTCCAAGCTCACATGCCCAGAGGAGAAGGAATGTCGAAAACCGAAAGAAGGTTTGTGGAGAATCCCCACCGATCAGGTGTCCCTTCGGCGGTTTCTGTGACACCCAGACTGCCAAGGATCGCTATTGTAAAAGCGTCCTGCGTGAGTGTTTTTCGTCGTCGGGATCTTCATCTCCGAGACGTGATTGGAGAGATTCAGATCGATCTCGGCCACTCAAGAGGAGTTGGAAGGCTCCGACTATTGATTCGAGCCAGAAAACTTCCCTGAGGAGTCTCCCTCGGGAGTGAAGAAGGCAAGAAGAGCCATTCTTTCAACCAGAGTTGAGAAGGAGGCAGGAGGTGGAGGCGATGGACTCCTCCCCTCCTCCTTCCCCTCCTCCCGAAGAGGATAAAGAGGAGGTTACGAGAGATTCATGATGGCGATGCAAGAGCAGATTTCGTCTTTTGTAGGAGTCCTGTCAAAGGAGCCTCCTAGAAGGAAAGACTCTTCCCTTCCGATCAAAAGATCCTCCAGACGTATGGAGGTATCTGCCGCCAGGCCAGGATCGATACTCCTACTCGAGGTGAAGGTTTCCGGTTACGAACCATGGATGAACCTATCAGACGTCTGGGCAACCGGCCAGGAGTGAGAGTCACCCAGGAGCAGGCAGGAGCCAAGAGCCAGGAGTGAGGAGTCAACCAGGAGGCAGGAGCCAAGAGCCAGGAGTGTGGAGTCATCAGGCAGGAGGCAGGAGCCAGGAGGCAAGAGGCAGGAGTCAGGAGTCAAGAGGCAAGGAGCCAAGAGGCAGGAGTCAGGAGGCAGGAGCCAGGAGTCCGGATCGGAGTTAGGAGGCAGGAAGGCAGGAGGCAGGAGTCCGGAGTCAGGAGGCAGGAGTCAGGAGCCAGGAGGCAAGGAGTCGGAGGCAAAGGAGTCAAGAGCCAGGAGGCAGGAGTCGGGGGAGACTCGTTCCTGGAATTTATGACTCTTCTCCAAATAGGAGCTCCTCTCCTTCAGAGCGTAGGAGGTCTTGGAAGGACTCTTCCTCCAAACGTGAACTTTCTCCTTCGTCTGATCGAGGTTTAGACGAGTTGTCTGATGACGAACCTCCTGCTAATGAGGGACTCTCGAGTTATAAGGTCTTAGCCTCATTATTGCTTCAAGAGTTTGGAGATTCTCTTAGTCCGGCGGCTCTCCTTCTCCTCGGTCTCTCTTTTCGAGCTCGGCTACGGCAAAACTCTTCGGCCTTTTTGAAAATGAAGCCTGCAATATCGATGAAGAAGGCTCTCCATTCTTTAGATTCTTGATGGACAAGAAGAAAGAGTTAGGAAAGACGGTATTCTGCATGCATCCTTCCAAACTACATGGAAAGAGAGGTATTTGGTATGGGACAGGAGAGACTATGGGTCTTTCTCTGCCTGCCTCTGCAGATGCGGACTTTTCCAGTTTAGTGGAGGCCTCTAGACGTCACTCCTTAGGATCGGTCAGAACGAAGTGGAGCACTTCAGAGTTGAACCGCTTTCTAAAGGGACTTTTTGTCACTTTAGAGGTGTTCAACTTTCTGGATTGGTCACTCGGAGTTCTGGCCAGCAAATCTAAAGATCCGGAGTTTCTTAAAAAAACCCAGAGATTCTCCATAGCGTCCTGTCTTGCATGGACAAGGCAGTACAGGGACGGTTTCGGGTGAAGTGGCTTCCCTTTTTGGTGCTGGTCTCCTAAAAAAGAGATCAGTATATGGATCCCTATTATCAAAAGGGGTTTCTCCGAGCCAGAGGACTGCTTTATTATTCGCCCCTCTATCGGATCATCTGTTTCCTTCTCAGTTAGTGAAGGATATATCTCGCTCGTTAACTGAGAAGGCGACACAAGACCTACTAACACAAACGTCCAAGAAAGGACGCCCTGTAGTGTCGGCGATTAAGAAGGACTCTCGTCCTCCTCAGCAGCCCTTTCGTGGAGGTACAGCGGCTCGTCCCCCTGCCAGAAAGAAGAGCTCTGATAAGAGAGGAAGGTCTTCCTTTAGGCCCTTCAAGAAAATCCAAATGACTTGTTGCTCCTTCAAGCACCAGTGGGCGCCAGACTCCTGAACTTTGCAGGAGTATGGGCAAAAAGGGGAGCCGACCCTTGGTCAGTGTCGGTCCTAAAGAAGGGATATGTAATCCCCTTCGAGAACAGCCCTCCCCTAACATCTACGCCTCGGGAACTGTCAGCGAGGTACAGAGACCCGGTAATGAGAAAGACTCTCCTTCAAATGGTGGAACAAATGTGGGAAAAAGAGGCCATCGAACTTGTGCAGGATCCACACTCCCCGGGATTTTACAATCGCGTTTTTCTAGTACCAAAGGCATCGGGGGGGTGGAGACCAGTTCTGGACGTAAGCGCTCTGAATCGCTTTGTTCAGAAAAAGAAGTTTCGCATGGAAACGTCCGCCTCAGTAATGTCGGCTCTTCGTCCAGGAGATTGGATGGTCTCTCTGGACTTGCAAGACGCATATTTCCACGTTCCCATTCACCATTTGTCAAAGAAATATCTTCGTTTTGTAATAGGAGACAAGATCTTTCAATTCAGGGCTCTGTGCTTCGGTCTGTCTACAGCTCCGCAAGTATTCACCAACCTGATGGCGAATGTGGCAAGATGCTTCACCTAGAGGGAATAAACCATCTCCCTACTACTGGACGACTGGCTTGATCAGGGCCAAGTCGGAGATTCAGTGCTTGGAGGACTTATCAGTAACAAGGAACATGATAGAATCGCTGGGATTACTCGTGAACCTCGAGAAGTCGCAGCTGATCCCCAGCCAGAGCTTGGTCTATCTGGGGATTCAGATGGATTCTCGGGGTTTTCAAGTATTTCCTTCGCGAGAAAGAATCACTCGAGGTTTTGTCGAAAATCTCGAGCTTCTTAGAGAACAGTTCAGCGAGGGATTATCTGAGCCTCTTAGGGACCCCTGTCCTCACTAGAAAAAAGTTCTTCTCTCTGGGGAGGCTTCACCTTCGCCCTCTTCAGTTTTTTCCTGAAAGGGGTGTGGAGTTGGAAGACGGGACAACTCTCGGACATCTTCCCGCTTCCACAAGAGGTAAAAGATCATTTTGAATGGTGGATCCTTCCTCTTCAAAAGAACGAAGGCGTATCGCTTGCCCTGCAGAACCCAGACCAAGTGTTGAATGCCGACGCTTCGGAGTCGGGATGGGGAGCGACGTTAGGAGCAAGGGAGGTGTCAGGCACCTGGACAAAGGAACAGGTGTCCTGGCACATCAATTGCAAGGAACTAGTGGCCATACACCTAGCCTTAAAGTTCTTCGAAGAGATAGTCAGAGGCGGGGTGATACAGATAAACTCGGACAACACCACGGCTCTGGCTTACATACGCAAGCAAGGAGGCACGCACTCTTTCTCCCTCTTTCAGTTAACAAGACACCTGTTAACCTGGACAGAAGAAAGAGGCATAACTCAACTCACAAGATTTGTTCAAGGCATCAAGAATGTGAGAGCGGACAGACTGAGCAGGAGGAATCAGGTCCTTCCCACAGAATGGACTCTACACGAAGAAGTGTGTCGAAGTCTTTGGTCCCTGTGGGGGAGACCCCACATAGACCTGTTTGCGACGTTCCTCTCCAAAAGAATAGAGATCTTTTGCTCTCTAGTGGAAGATCCGAGAGCCTTCGCAATAGACGCGTTTCTCCTGGATTGGTCGGGTGTGGACGCATATGCCTTTCCCCCGTTCAAGATCCTGGGGGAAGTGCTCAGGAAGTTCGTAGCTTCGAAGAACACGAAGTTGACGCTAATAGCCCCATTTTGGCCAGCCCAGGAATGTTCACAGAGGTACTGGAGTGGATAGTGGACTTTCCCCAGATCTCTTCCAAACAGACCAGATCTACTCAGACAACCCCACTTCGAGAGGTTTCATCACAACCTCCCAGGTCTCGCTCTGACTGCCTTTCGACTATCGAAAGACTTGTCAGAGCGAGGGGCTTTTTCTCGCAAGGCTGCGGGCTCTATCGCTAGAGCCCGCAGAGCTTCGACGAGAAGAGTATACCAATCAAAGTGGGAAGTCTTTAGGAGGTGGTGTAAGAGTCAGAAGCTGTCCTCCTCCAGTACCTCTATAGTGAATATTGCCGATTTCCTCCTCCTCTTTCTGAGAGAGGAATCACACCTTTCTGTCTCAACAATAAAAGGATACAGAAGCATGCTGTCTTCAGTATTTAGGAATCGAGGGTTAGATATTGCAAGCAACAAAGACCTACACGATCTAAATTAGATCCTTTGAAACTTCAAAGGCAGCTACTCCTAGAACACCTAGTTGGAATCTAGACGTGGTACTGAAATTCCTTTCATCGGATAAATTCGAGCCTTTACATCTGGCTTCCTTCCGCGACGTCACTAGGAAATGCTTATTCCTGGTGTCTCTCGCTACAGCCAAGAGGACGAGCGCGAATTGCACGCTCTAGATTCCACAGTGGGGTTCAAAGGAGATGCTGCCATCTGTTCTTTCCAGACAATGTTTCTGGCAAAGAACGAAAAACCCGTCCAAAAAACCGTGGCCCAGAAGTTTTGAGGTAAAAGGCCTATCTAACCTCGTAGGCAGAGAAATAGAGAGGTCTCTCTGTCCAGTGAGAGCTCTTAAATATTATTTGGAGAGGAAGAGACAGATGGGAGCTTGTCAACAAGGTCTTTGGTGTGCGGTGAAGAACCCAAAAGACTCATGTCCAAGAACGCCTTGGCTTTCTTTGTGAGAAGCGTAATTACGGACGCTCACAAGAACTGCTCGGAGGAATCCTTCGGTCTTCTAAAGGTCAAGACCCATGAGGTGAGAGCAGTAGCAACGTCCTTGGCGTTCCAAAAGAATATGTCTCTAAAAAATATCATTGAGACTACATATTGGAGTGCAATTCAGTGTTTGCATCTCATTATCTGAAGGATGTGAGAGTGACCTATGAGAAGTTGCTTCTCGCTAAGTCCATTTGTATCAGCAGATACAGTGCTGGGTCTTGGAGCAAAGACTGATCCTTAAATATTGTGTTTTATCGTACATAAACCCTCTTGTCAGATATGTGCTTGGTTTTCTATTAGCAAGCTCACTGATGTCGCACGGGAGCATAGTGTCATTGCTGGTAGGGGATCAAGGGTATGTATGGCTAGTAGGGGAGTACAAAATTTTTTTTTGTATATTTTGTAAATGAAAGTGTAAATATGTTTCGAGTTTTTGGTTGTTTGTAAGGAGTTCGGGGATAACTCCTTGCAATCTTAGAACTAACATGGATGTTAGGATCAGGTGATCGGGATCGGTGTTGTGCTCCTTGAACAAGGTGTATTGTCATGTTAGTGGAATAGCACCCAATGACAAAGGCCTTTAGGCTCTGCCGAGTAAGTGGATAAGACCCCATTGGCAGACCCACAAGAACTCTTAGCCATAGATCAATATCTCGCTGAGGCTCTTGAGGCTAAGCAGACTCCAAGGCAGTAGCCGCGAAGTCTTCAGCCTAATAAGGTAGGAACCAAGGTTTATTAATACCTACAACATATGTTGTTTACCTGTCTATTTCAGTAGTTAGCTGTCTCTTACCCACCACCAATGGTTGCTAATCAGCTAAGTATATATCTGGCAGGGAAGTTGAATGTATAAAAATGATATTGTCATGTTACAATAAAGTTTTATACATACTTACCTGACAGATATATACGATTAATGGCCCACCCATCCCCAGCCCTCCCGCCTGAGGAGACAGGTGGAAGAGAAGAATTCTGATTAGAAAACGGGAATGGTTCCTAGTCCTGCCACCCAGGGCGGCGGTAGATCACCTGAACCTTACCGGTAGCGTGTGCCGCGAAATTTGAAATTCTGTCGGAGACGACGGAGTCTATAGCTAAGTATATATCTGTCAGGTAAGTATGTATAAAACTTTATTGTAACATGACAATATCATGTTTACACCGGGAAGAGCGAGGCAAAGCGCAGTGATCGTGAGGGGCGCGCCTCGCACGATCCCGTCACGACTCCTTATGTACCAAGCACGATCTTTGGACCGACCAGGACGTACGCGCAAGTGGCAGGAGGAGAAAGAGAGGGCTGTCGCTGTTCCCCCTCCTTAAGGGGGAGGTTCTTGGAATATGCTCTTGTTCGAGGGGCTTGACGGTCCTACTCTGCAAGATGCTGTGACTTCCGAGATCCAGAGGAACTTTGCCGAGGTTATTGCGCTGATTCGTCAGCACAACGACCTCGTGGAAGGATCGCCGCTCCCACCAGCAGAGCCCACGTCTCGGCTAGAGAAGTTTTAGGGCCAGAAGAGGGAACCCAAACCGACGGTGGGTCTGCCGCGATCGGAGCTTGCCGACTGTGTTGAACCAGGTAAAGTCTCTCGTCTCCGGACAAGAAGGCTCTCTCAGATCTGGCCGGTCGAACAAGCTACTTCCACCTCCTCTACTGCGACAGCGGCATTTCTACGTGTCTTCGGACACCGTATTTAAATACCCTTTGGTCCTCCTGAGAGGTTTCGACCTCGACGAGGACTGGAATGAGTCGGAGGACGGTATCGGCTCTCTCCTGTCAGGTGTCGATCAGCCCCACCCCTCCTAATCACCCGACTGTTGCTTCCGCAGGTGCTTCTGCCACGAGGGATGACCTTGGTCAGGTGTGGGCGTCTTTGTGTCTGCAGGGCGTGCCTAGTGTCCAGGGGCTTCTCCATCATCTGGCTGGGTCTGCTGCGGTCACCCGTAGTACGGTGACCACTACAACGACCACCTTGTCGACTCCAGGGTATGCCGCCCCTCCTCACCCGGTATATTTGCCTCACGTGGTGTCAGTGTTGCCTACAGCCACTGTGCAGGGTCCGATCGCCGTACCGAGGAGGGGCGTGCCGCCCCCACCCCGGTTTACCGTGCTCCCGTGACCAGACTTTCGCTGCCCTAAGAGCTCGCCCCTGGACCTGCCGCCGGTAGCCAGCATGTCGCTGGCTGTTGCCCCGCCTCCTGTGCTACCTGTGCCGCCTGCTGTACCTGCCGATGCTGTGCTGGCCGTTCCTGCTGTTCCTGAGATGTCTGCACCTGCTGACGTCGTCCCTGCTCGTGGTGTTGCCGCCCCGGACGTTGGTCTGTCTGGACAGGTGCATCCGGGCCCTGTTGCTTCGGCAACAGCAGCCCCGGCTCCGCCCTGGATGGCAGACTTAACGTCTGTCCTGAGGAAGCTGACGAAGAAGAGGAACAGGAGGAAGGTGTCGTCGTCGTCGGCTGCCGCCTCTTCCCCTTCGACTTCCAAGGCTTCACAGCCTAGGAAGAAGAAGGCTGCCTCCTCCCCTCCTAAGAAGTCTCCCTCGGGAGCTTCTCAGGGCCTGTCTCACTCCGGTGGGACGGGGGGTTCTTCCGCTGATCCTCCTGCTCCTTCGGGAGCGGGGCCCGTCTCTTCTTCCGCAAGGAAGAAGACTACGGGGACCAGAGGGGTACCGGCCAACACCGGTACTTCCTCGCCTGGTGTCAGGGGCTCTGCCGCTACACCAGGATCCGTACGGTCACCTGCCGGTGGCTGTGCAGCCAAGAACCAGACGCCAGAGCTCGCTCGGCGCCAGGTTCACAGCACGGAGTGGAAGGCTGGTGAGAGCTGCTCAGGCGACTCTCACCAGGCCAGCTCTCGTTCTCGCAGCGACCAGCCGGCTACCCGGGTTGATGTGATGGTCTCTGACCGGCCACGGGCTGAGGCTAGGAAGAGGTCCCCCCGATCGCCGGCGCCGACGCGCCGTGAGGACAAGCACCAGTCTCACCGTGACAGTGGTCTCTGCAGGTCGCCTGACCGCCGCTCCCACAGGGAACGGACGGGTAGGGCAACCAGCAGCAGCTTCTCTGACACACGAGATAGGGGCAGCTGTTCTCGGTCCAGCCATTCTCCCCAGGGAAACGGCTCGACTAGGCCTGCAGCTCGATCCCCACCACGGGTTGGTGATCGCCTGCAGCCCTCCAAGCCTGCTGGTTCTGCCAGCGAGCGGAAGGGGAACGTCAGGTCTTCCTCTCCCGTGCCTTCAACTTCTTCGGTTTACACCGGGAAGAGCGAGGCACAGAGGAGTGATTGTGAGGGGCGTGCCCCGCACGATCCCGTCACGACACCGTACGTACCAGGCACGATCTTTGGACCGACCAGGACGTACGCGCAAGTGGCAGGAGGAGACCGAGAGGGGTCTGTCGCTGTTCCCCCTCCTGAAGGGGGAGGTTCTCGGAATATGCTCTTGTTCGCAAGATGCAATCACTCCAGGGGTCCAGAGGAACTTTGCCGAGGTTATTGCGCTGATTCGTCAGCACGACGACCTCGTGGAAGGATCGCCGCTCCCACCATCCGAGCCACATCCCGGCTCGAGTCGTTTTGTGGTCCAAGAAGGAACCCAAACCGACGGTGGGTCTGCCGCGATCGCAGCTTGCCTACTCTGTTGGACCACGTGAAGTCTCTCGTCTTCGGACAGGACGGCTCGCTGAGGTCTGTCAGACCGAAAAGGCTACTTCCTCCTCCTCTACTGTGACAGCGGCGATTTTACGTGCGTCAGAGGATGGTATCGGCTCTTTCTTGTCAGGTATCGATCAGCCCCCCTCAGACGACGTTCACAGTGGCGGCAGACCCTTACCTACAGTGCGAGTTCATAACCCTCATCGGGGAAAACGTTTCTCCTGATGATACGTTTTCCCAGACTCTGGAAGGCCATCGCCGCAAGGTGATAGCTGCTCCTACTCTCTTCTCCAACTGCTAGCTCCGCTGGGAAGGCGAGCGAGTATCCAATTCCTCCCCCATTCCCTCTCTCCTTAAGGCTACAAGGGAAAGGGGAGGGATCCTGCAGAGTTTTCTCTGTAGGATCCCACGTTGGGGACTGCGGTACCGGGGGTACCTTCGGGTCCTACCTGACGTAAGCCCCTGTCGTTGAATTGTCCGGGGTGTAGGCGCATAAGTTAGTTAACTCTATGGATTGTGAGCGAGACAACTAGTATCCTAATTGAACTGCAACTCGGGACTGCCTGCAACCTCCCAGGAGTTACCAGTTTCGATTTTAGATACTTATGGTATTGTCACGACAACACCAACTCAGCTTTTGTATTTACCAAAATCCGTTTCGTTTAAATATAATTCCTCGAGCGTATTTTTTATGCTCGATGGTTCTAGCCGAACGCATTCCTTCGTGGAATTGATTACCTGGCAACTCAGGATGACGAGTCAGCGAGAGCTACTGTGTATTGAACTGCCCGATAGCAGCTCAGTACCAGCTGGCTCTCCGAGATGCACGGTCGTTTATGTCTCTCTCCCCTGCATTGATTGACTACCGAACCGTATCTCTGCCCAACAATCACAGACTTAGGTCTCTGATTAACGGGGATTCTCGCATACATGAATGACCATCTACTGCTGTGACGCTCGATTTCATCGCTTTCGACATTGCGAGAATTTTCAGCAGAGATATCTCTTGGACTCTTTCATCTTTGTGTTTAGCGCACGGTAACAGAAGTCTGTACTAGTCTCCCGCTGCATCGCACTGCGATAATGCAGAATGATTTTTGCAGACATCTGAGTTTGTCTTCAAAATATCTCGTATTCGTAGGTGTGCAATTGTTCATTGTTCACCCCGAATTAACAGATGTATCGGAAGACATCGTCTACTCCCCGACCGGCCAGCTCTACTTCCAAATGTTCAGCCCATGAGAAGCAGTTCTTCAGGCAGTACTTCCCTGTGTTTTCATTACTGAAAACGCCCCGCTTTCATTGCAACTACGACTCCTCACCAGACAGCAATGAAATAGCGGTTAGCGTTTTCAGTCATTTGTAAGCACAGGTTCAGAATCTTGAGAATCCTTCTCTCGATTCAGCTGTGAAGACGTAGGTTGCATTCACTGTCCACCTTCGTCTTCAACACCACCGTGTTGTTTCTCCTTAGCTGAGATTCAACTACTATGAGGATGTCTTGATATCAGGGACCTCGGTCTCTAAAGGCAATTGACTTTCGCCTGTTGGGCACATGCCTTAAGAGAATCATCACCTCGCCGTCCGGCATCGGTGACAAACAAAAATACGATTTGTTTGGTCTCTCGGCATAACCCTTTAAGGGCGAAGGTCACGTGACTTGCTCGGATGCTTGAACTGCATGACTTTTCCTGCGAAGTCAAGCATCCAGGGGATGGGGATCTGTGACGCTCGATTTCGTACTGAACTTCGTAGCGAAGACTCAGAACCCTTCAGTCCCTGATGATCGGTTCGAGTCCTTCACAATCCCCTCCCTAATGGACTTCACCGCCTTCGATGTGAAGGAGATGCTGCTTTGTCCTGTGAGGGTGCGACTGCGCTATCTGAAGAAACTCGACACCCCAGGCTGAGTGTTGACGCCTCTTCATTAGCACCGGGATGACCTAGAAGAAGTTCATTCCCTCGCGTTCCGCAAGAACTTCTCCGTGGCGCAGGTACTGAAGGCAGGGGTCTGGTCCAACCAGACCACATGCACCTCCTTCTACCTTCGGGATATTGCCCGCAGGTCCTTTTTTTTTTTTTTCTTGGGACCCGTGGTGGCTGCTCAACACGTTGTGTAGCTAACCCAGACCCTCGCAGGCTGAACAGCATCGAGTCCTGGTGTGACTGTAAGAATGGATGAGTCAATGAGAGAGTGACTGGCTCCTCTTCCCATCTTTTTCTCCCCCTCTACCTGTGGGTAGAGGGATACGGTCGTCACCATGCTGGATAAGGACGAGATGCAGGTGAGCTACTTGACAGAGCCCCATCCTATCCCTTTCACTAGGGATGGGAGCGAATATCCACCACTTCCCCCAACAAGGGGGCGTAAGTGGAAGCCAACAAGAGACAAACCCATAACTTTATGTTGCCTCTTGCAAACAGGAACAAGTTCTTGCTTCCTGGTACGAAGAGATACGCTTACCTCTCTTAATACTTGGTCCAGAGGTCTGACCATTGATCCTGCGGTGCACACCCCGATCAATCGGACAGAGGCTTGGATCCCTCCCTCGCTCTTACGACCAGGGAGGCATTCCAAGGTTGGGCGAATACCAGTCTGTTCACAAAAGACTCTGATTCCTCCCACCAAGAATAGAGTCTTCCTATTGTAAAACGACCGAAAGGTTTGTATTCCATGTCGGAACAAATGATAATTTGTCCAAAATTGCAGTTTTCCTAACTATACAAACCTGAGGTCCTTTTACACATAGTCCCACCTCATGCCACCCCTCACTCTGCAGTTTTTGCTTGGGCCTAAAGCAAAAGTGATTCTTCACCTCCCAGTCGCGTGGCGCGCGCAGTGTCGGACAAGCAGTTAACTACCGAACCCCTTGTTCGAAAGCTGACGACCTATCCAGCTGCCGCTAATAACCTTCCTATTGTAAAAGGACCTCAGGTTTGTATAGTTAGGAAAAATGCAATTTTGGACATTGTCATTTTTATAATGGAATTAAGATACATTTCCATTTTTGTATGTACGTCTGTTACACTTGTACCCTTTACCAAGTTATAAAGGTTTTTTTAATAATGAATTTAATTTTATTTCGTAAAATTATTATTACAGCCCTCACAATAGCATAACAGATAAGAACTAAAATCGGTAACAAATTCTGAGTATATATACAGGCAGTCCCCGGGTTACGACGGGGGTTCCATTCTTGAGGCACGTCGTAATCCGAAAATCGTCGTAAGCCGGAACGACACTTGGAAATATGCCTTAAACTAATAAAAAGTTAAAGAGACCTTACCTGTGTGACATGCAAGTAATTGCATGATGTGTAGTGTGGTTATTTCAATGCCAAAGGATGGTTCTTGAAGGTATATACGTATTCTTTATTACGTATACTCTTGTGACACTATAAAGCACAATCTTGAATTATTACCAAGTCCTTAGTTGACTTTAATATACACTAATACACTTAATCCTTAGGTTAGATTATACACTATACACTATATGTACACTATGTAATCCTTTGGTATTACATCCTGGAGTACACTAAAATCCCAGTCTGGTAGCTCTGGAAGGTAAAAGTATAACACAATTAGTACAAAATACTACACAAAGTCCTGAATGCAATATGTAAGTTATAGATATCAAGAGTAAAAGAGTTAATGTATGTTAATTAATTCCTTACTTTTAGTTTAATTCCTTACTTTGAGTTATATCAAGAGTAAAAAAGTTAATGTATGTGAATTAATTCCTTACTTTTAGTTTAAAGTTGTTGTGCTATGTGTAGGTACATGAAAAAGACGCATTTCACATGTACCAGTATTATTATGTTATTATTATGTTCAAACATTATTTCACATGTTGCGTGCCATTAGAGTATCCCATGTTAAGTCCAGTAATATGATATGGCAACATTTAAGTATTGGCAACATTGTAATTATTGCTCTCCCGAGGCAGTCTCATCTCGTTTGTCTATTTGTTAAGCTGACTGCTGTTTGTCCCCTGGATCTTGTATATATTTCTACCATAGACATTTAGAACCTACATTTAAGTTGTGTCCTTGCCCCACCACTTAAGGTTAAGGAGTTTACCAACACATACATGGCGCAGTGAACTTTGGAAGTGTCGTATTGTGTGAAGTTTATCAAGACTTGGACATCGGGAACCGGACGTTTGTCGCCATATTGGATGTTCAGTTCAAATGTGCTTTTGTGTCCCAGCTGATTTATTCTATGCCATGTGCAGTGTAGTGCCTCAAGTACTCAGTGAAGTGTTGTGCAGTGCATTGTGCTTTTATAGTGCCCTTTTTGTGTGCTCTAGTGATTTTATTGAGTACACATTTATTCTGTTGTGGCTTTGCCGGAGCACCGACTGTCACACCCGCACTCATGCCATGTCACGGGATGACTGAGTCTGATCGACTTGGCAACCTCGCCTTGGATGTGAGCTGCCGTAGGCAGACACTATCGCTCAATAGTCCCCTCGTTGGCTGACGTATTTCTCGCACATACGCACACACTCACGCTTCAACGAATTTTATTTATTATTCTTGTATCAGACGTTTTGGAATAATTTTAATAATTTTGTTGGAACTTTATTCTTGCGCACTGCACATTGACAATAATGACAGACTCGAAAGGTACGCCTGCAGACCATTTAGAAGAGCTCACAGAACAGTGGCAATTCAGTAATGTGGGCGCCCACACTCTGAGTGTTGGAGGAGTGTTGGAGCATCCAGTCTCTCCCTCCCCACCACTCTTAAGCCCCCACTACCAGCCCCCATCTACCTCTCAAGCTACTGGGACAGATTTCCTCGCTTTGATTAAGTTTTTAGAGGAATCTCGCTTGTATGAGGATGAGAGAAGAAGAAGGGAAGATGAAACAAGAAGACAAGACAGACAACGTGAAGAAGAAAGAAGAAGGGAACAAGAAGCAATTCGCCTTAGAGAAGATGATCTTAGAAGAGAAGAGGAGAATGCAAGGTTCTGGAGAGGGAGGCTTCAACCTTCCGGACTCACCAGTGGTAGCTTACACACTCCCCCTGAAACCCCCCCAAGAGGCGGCGCGAGCGCTAAACCACGCCCCCTTGGGCGGTGCTATCAGAGACGAGCGGGTTGACTCGGCAAAAGTAGTCACAATTTTGAAGTTGACTTCGGCATAGAAGGTTCTCTTTTCCCTCCCGCTCTGCCCACTGCTAAAATATGAAGAGGCAAATTCTTTCCTACGTGGATGTTCATCGGCTGAGTGACGACTCCAGCGAAGAGGAGAATGTAGACCGTAACAAAAAACGTCCACAATCGACTGCAGGAAGTGAAATGCCTTCAAATTCTGATATCGTGAATATGTTACTCCAACAGAATCAAACTCTCATGAAAATTATTCAGAAAGGGTAAGGTTTTAAATTCTGTTTACAACGAAACCGGCATATGGAAAGCAGCGGAGTTAGACTTATGACGTCACAAATGCAAATGGCGGCCCACATACGTAAGTTTGTTATTGTTTTGAATGGTTGGAGCAGCCAGTTCCGAACGTAGCGTAACTGCGTAAGTAGCGTAAGCAAGCAATGTGCATGATTACTACATGAAATAATGGTAGAAAACCAACTAAATGCTCCAATTTATATATAACAAGCTTATAACTAGGTATACAATACAAATTGCTTGCTTGACACATCAAAAACCACGTAGCTTAATAGGTAGTAGGCTAGGCCACAGGTAAGTTAGGCTGTTCGAGTTCACGTTTCTCATTTTAAACCTATCGATGCTAGCCTAGGCCCTGGGGGCGATCTGCAAAGGGTTACATAGGAAGCAGGTCTAGATTATGTTAATAATAACAGATACATACCTTACATAGTCACTTAATAAGGCCCTGAATTACCTAAGAGGGCTATTTGAGTCGTGAACCCCTTTGCTTGACTTCAGCCTTCTAGGTCCGCTGCTGTCCATATTTACGATACCTGTTGAATAAACACTTTAATTAAAGGTTGGTAAATAAATCACTGATATAAAACATTCAACTCGGCAGAAGTGGTTCACCTGCTAAGAAGAATGAGGCTCCCCCTCCTACTAAACGCTCGAGACGATCACTGAATTACCTGAAAGTGCAAATTTAGACCTCTTTTCCTTTTATAATAATGAAGATGAAAGTGATTATGAAGATTTCAACCTTCTTACCATTCCATAAACCATTCCTTCATATATTTCCACCAATTTCAAAGCTGAACCATCTTTTTCATAGAGAAGGGAAAATTCAATTGAATAACTCACTAGTAGCATTAACTTTCAGTGAAGGCCATAGTGATAACATTGATAAATTCTTTGTAAGTAGTCAAAATAAGGAGTTTTCAGACTTTTTAAATTAGTAAATACTCCAAAGTTGAATTTCTGGCCTGAAGGTAAGATATTTGATGACACCCACAAGAGAAAATTTTTCTATGACATAGAAAATATTAAGAATAGTATTTCTGCCTTTCAAGGGCATGCAGCACTGGCCACACATAGTGTACCCCTCCAAAGTAAATGACATTGAGTTCTTGTCCAAGATTATTATTGGTCCCCTAAGGAAGAGCATAGACCCTTATACAAAATTTGATTTAAGATCAGGAAGTTTCGAGCACTTCCCTAGATACCTCAGAGATCATCTCCATATCAAAGCAGACTTAAAGAATTTGAATTTAACCTGACAAGGAAGATAAGAGCTCATAATCAAAGCAGACATTAAGAAGTTTGGAATTTAACTGAAAGACCAAAAAAACAGCCATTGCTGCCTGCTTTCGTAAGGGTCCCCTCCTCAGAGGAGGGGCAGCAAACTTCAGGGGTGGAGGAAATTCAACTTTGGGGGCAGATTTCAGGAAGAAGGTTCAGTTTCCTCAAAGGTAACCCTAGCTTTAGATTCAAGTCTCAGCCGCTTAGAAGAGGTAATAGGCGAGGTGGGTACAGGGGGGGGAGGTCCCAAAATGGACAAGCGAATAGTTTCAGGAGCCAGAAAAGAGAAAGGAAATAAAAATAAATCATTGTCTATCCTAGAAATTGAGCCTTGCTCCACACCAGGTAAAGAGATGGGTTTTTTCAGCACTAGTATGACACCAGAGCACAATAAGCTTCACTCCGCGCCAGACCAAGATGTTTGGCTCAGCACCAGAACAGAGTTTTTCTCGTTACCAGTTGATAACGAGGTTCACTCGGACCAGTTGATAATGAGCTTTTCTCCGCACCAGTTAATAATGAGCTTTGCTCCGCACCAATTAATAATGAGCTTTGCTCCGCACCAGTTAATAATGAGCTTTGCTCTGCACCAGACCACCATGACATTGGGCCTAATGCTATAAATAAGGATAGAAGTCAAGAGACCTTGCCTTTGGACTCAAACCCAATGAATAACTACTCCCAGAGCCCCCCAGCGAGTAGGATAGGTAAGTCATTACTAATGAAACATTGATAGTTGGAGAAAGCTTCCTAATGCCTCTTTTGCTTTTTAGAATTATCAATGAAGGGGTGAGAATTCCATTTAATAATAAACTAAAAGCCCAGAGATCATTAAAAAGGGTAGGTAAAGATAGATTTTATTCAACTAACAAGCGGAAAATATTGGAAAGAGAATGTGACAGACTGCTAAAACTAGGAGTCATAGAGCAGATCCCAGAAACTTCCTTTTACTTTTCCAAACCACATATTTTATTAAATTAAAACCAGATGGAACAGTAAGACTAATCTTTGATATGAAGGTGCTTAACACCATGATAAGAAAACCTTCCTTTACCATGCTTAAGGCCAATACAATATTTCCCTATCTACATCTAAACTCTTGGGCCTGCAAACTAGATTTAAAAGATGCTTATTGGCACATTCCATTACATACAAGTAGCCAGAAATTTCTAACCTTCAAGCTAGGTAAAACAAAAGGAAGTTCAAATGGACTGTGGTACCCTTTGGACTAAAGACAGCTCCTTATATATTTTCAAAGATAATGTACACGGTGATCAAGTATATTAGAACTACATACACTCTTAATATTCAACTATCTTGATGACATTCTCATATTAGCAAAAGATTATTTAAAATGTAAAAATCACATTCAGTTAGTCATTAGGATATTGTCAGACTTAGGATGGAATATCTCTTTTAAAAAATCTACAATTGAACCGGCTCAAAGAATTGAATTTTTAGGAGTGCGTTACAATATGATTAAGAAAACTATGAATCCCATTCAGAAAAACATAGAGAAGTGTATCAAATTGGCCAAAGCTTTCTCCAACTCTGTTAAAAAATCTGACCTTCACTCCTATCAGATGTTAATTGAGCCTTAAATTTCAGTGCTTCCTATACAAGCTGGGGAAGATTCCATCTTAAATATCTCCACAGATACCACAGTTTATTTTAATTCAGGGTACAAAATCATTCACACTCCTTCAAAAATACCTAAAGCCATGGAACTGAGACAAATGTACAGAGAGGTTAACATTACCAAAACCACAAATAGATGCAGAACTTTTCACAGATGCTTCCAACCAGGGTTGGGGAGGAGCATTAGTAATAGCGGGTAAAATACTCTCAATAAATGGAACTTGGACACATGAAGAATCCTCCCTTCACATTAATGTAAGAGAGTTATTAGCGTGCTTCTATTCTATTGGAACACTTTCACTACAAGGTTATACAACAAAGTAGTCTTAATTCATGTAGATTCAAAGGTTACAAATTGTTTGGCTAAGGAAGCAGGGTAGTATCAGAAACAAGTTAGCTCATGAACTTGTCAGGAAAATACTAAGTAACATGAAGGATCATAACATACAGATAAATTCCAGATGGATCAGGGGAGTAAGTAACACCATTGCAGACTCACTTTCCAGAGACCTGGGTTCAATCCACACAGAAAACTTGCCTCAGTGACAGTCTATTCTCCTTAATCTGCACCGACTTCAATTCAACCCGGAAATAGATCTGTTCTCAAATGGCTTCAATACTAAGTGCAAAAAGTTTTGTTCATCTCTTCCAAACCAAAAAAGCCATCAGCAATAATGCACTTACGATTAGCTGGAAGGGACCAACACCTCTCTATGCCTTTCACAGGATTCTTACTACACAAAGTAGCTTTTAAAATCTATAAAGAATGCAATAATAACATGCTTTTCTGTACCATATCGCAGGGGACAGAACCATGGATTCATTAGTGAGGTAAGTTTCGAAGCAGCACAAACTATATACTGTGAAGATAGAAGACTACCAGATAGTTCTCAAGGACTGTATCTCACCCTCAGCAAAGCTCCAATCAACTTTGATCGCCTTCAAAATTTAAAGGACCAGCTCCCAAATGTCTTTCCTCCTGAGGTTTGCACCAAAATTGCTATCAGCTTGAGGGACAGCTCCATGCACAAGTATGAAAACCTGTATAACATTTTAAAAGTTTCATTCATAAGGAGTATGGAAGCGACAACAAATTCCCCCTGTTTAGCATTATTTTATTTTTCAATCACCTTATAGACAAGGGTGGACTGGCTTACAATACCCTGAAGAGCTACAGAGCAGCTTTAGGTCCTATATTGTCAGGATATTTCCCAGTTACTGTCTTGCAGAAGACAAATATGTCAAAGCAATGATATCGGGGGTGAATAGAAGGAAGCCGAGCAACACTCACCAGTTCCCTGGCTGGGATCTAGACAAAGTAATTTCGTTTCTCAACACCACAAGAGATAACTCTACCTTACTACTGACACAGAAAACCTTATTTCTAGTAGCCTTAGCTTGCCCTTTAAGAGCAAATCAATTTAACAATCTCTGCATTTCCAGGGAGCACCTTCACCCCAGAACACATTGTCCTACGGAACCACCCTTCCTTCATGGCCAAAAACCAAAAGAACAACTACACACCAATAGAGATCAGCTTTAGAAAGCTTCCTAACAGACCAAAAATATGTCCAGTCAGACAATTGAACTTCTATTTGGAATACACAAACAAAGTCTGTAGGGAAAGAAACATAGACAGGAAAGACCACATATGGCTAGATGAACACTTCAAGATAATGTCTTTACAAAAAATGAGACAACTTTTTAGGGAGTGCATTTCAGAGCCGACCCAATGCAACTAAACAGTCAACTAATTTCCACTCTATAAGGGGTCAAGCTTCATCAACGACTGCTATAACAATGGTATATCTTTTACAAGAAATCATGTCCAGAATGAATTGGAGAAGCGACTCTGTCTTCAGCTCTTACTATGCTCTCCTCGGCTTACAGGGTGCTTTCGATGCTGTGGTCGCTGGACTTCATCTTCAAGCCCCTGAAGCATCGGCCTAGCTACCACTGGTGAGTCCGGAAGGTTGAAGCCTCCCTCTCCAGAACTGTAAGTTTACTTGTGAACGAAGGTTCTGGAGTGGGAGGTGAGACCTTCCGGACTCAAGGTCTGGGTCACCCTCCAACCCTTCCCCCGGGAGCCGAGGAGACCATGTAACTAGGAGAGGATATTCTAACAAACTTCATAATCCAACAGAGTAGGTTATATATACAAGAATACATACATACAATCACTATTATTCCAGAGAAAACAAACTAACTGCAATCTTTCATTATTTATTTCAACCGAAACAGCACAAGAAGATTGACCTTACTAGTAAAAAGACCTTTGTGTTCAACAAATTTGCACCTTCACAGTAATTTCTTCATAACTTGAACAGCCTAAGGTAAGCTCAACCACTTCTGTGTTAGTTTTTGTGCTTTAACAACTTCAAAAATGTGACTACTTTTGCCGAGTCAACCCGCTCGTCTCTGATAGCACCGCCCAAGGGTGCGTGGTTTAGCGCTCGCGCCGCCTCTTGGGGGGGTTTCAGGGGGAGTGTGTAAGCTACCACTGGTGAGTCCGGAAGGTCTCACCTCCCACTCCAGAACCTTCGTTCACAAGTAAACTTACAGTTTACTGCCCTCATTCAAACTCTTGCACCAATCATCCATTCTCATTCAGGTACCCTTACACCTGGCACAGAGGTGGTTTCGAACTCCAGTCAACCCTCTCTTCCACACACACAGAAAGCAACCGCGCAAACGCCACCCCCACTGAAGGCAGATGCAACATTCCAGATGTTCAGGGAATGGAGACGTCGGTGGGATGACTATGCTGTCATGGTGGATCTTTCTAAGCTTCCACGGGAAAAGCAAATGATCCAGATGAGGATGTGTTTAACCCTGGAAACACAGCGTGTTTTAGAACACACACTTCAAATATCTCCCTCTACAGATAAGCCTGTAGATGAAGTCCTGGACACCTTACAGTCACTTATAAAGGGTTTAAGGAATGAAGTACTTCGCCGAAGAGAGTTACTTAGCTGCAAGCAATCGGAAGGAGAATCTTTCGCTGATTTCTATGTGAAACTTCGACCCCTTGCGGAAGAAGATGATTTATGCCCAGGTACCGCCGTCGCATGTGAAGAGACCCAGCTGAAAATGATTATCTTGATGGGCATTCGAGACGCGGACTTGGTTCAGAAGTTGATCGCCTTGGATGCCAATTCTTCTTTGCAAGATTTCATCACCACCTGTCGGTCGTATGAGGCGGCTAAAACTGCAACTTCTGCCATACGTGCCCCACCCAATCAGCTGTGTGCTGTTTCGGCCTACAAGAGAAGCAAGAAGTCAAGCGGAAAGCATCCACCTTCGCTGAAACCCTCGAACCCAGCAACTTGGTGCCAGTACTGTGTTCGTCAGCATGATCAAGACAAATGCCCTGCGGCCAACAGTACTTGTAAAAGCTGTGACCGCGTTGGTCATTGGTCCAGGACCATGAAGTGTCCTGCCAGCAAGGTCCAGTGCCGTCTGTGTCACTGCATTGGACACTTCGATAAGTGTTGTAGGGAGAATAAGAAGAATCTTCGTCAGGACAGATCTTCAAGCAACAGTGGTGCCTCTTCAGTCAACAACAAATCGCAAGATTCAAGGACCAGCTGTCGTCGCCTAGGATCGCCTTGCGCCATTTCCAAGACGCCCAAACCTATCTGTGTCCTCTTGTCGTTTGGCGATGTTAAGTCTCGCATTAACATGTTACCAGACACAGGTGCCGATGTCACTGTTATTGGAAAGCAGCACCTTGACACATTGGGTATCTCTAGGAGCTGTTTGCAGATGCCTCCGCAAAGTGCGACGTTCACCGCAGATGGATCTCCAATGTCACCTGCTCTGGGTATATTACAAGCTACCCTTACACTAGGCAATCGATCCTGTCTCGCCAGGATTCAAGTGCATGAAAATGTGGAATTTCCACTTTTATCCTATGGTCATTGTGAGGAACTGGCCATAATATCTCCTGATTTCCCTAAACCTATTTTAGAAGTCAAACACGTTACTAGAGTCAAGGAGCTACCCATCTCAGCGACCACATCACCTTCAGCAGCAAAGGAATACTTTCTTCAAGAGTTTTCAAGATGTGTTGGTCTCGAAAGAAAGAGTTTGAAGACAGCTCCTCTCAAGCCTATGGCTGGTCCTCCCATGAGAATCCACCTTAAGGATGGTGCAGTGCCTTTTGCCATCCACACCCCAAGACAGATTCCATTTGCTTTTAAGGACCAAGTCAAAGAAGAGCTTGACTCCATGGTGGCCCAAGGGATAATCAAACCTGCTGGTGATGACCCGTCAGTTTGGTGCCACCCTCTCGTCGTCGTTCCCAAGAATGGGACAGGAGTACGAATCACTGTCGATCTGACCAAGTTGAATAGCCAGGTTTCTCGTCCAGCCCATCCTTCACCCACACCCTACGCTGCTATTCGCAGTGTAGGCCCGAAGGCTCGTTATTTCACCACAGCTGATGCTCTCTATGGTTACTGGCAGAAGAAGATCAGCATTTAACCACTTTTATTACGCCATATGGTCGGTTCATACATTGCAGAGGCCGATGGGCTTCGCAGCTACTGGAGAACGCCTTCTGCCTGCGAGTGATATGGCCTTTCAAGGTGTCCAAAACTGTGTTAAGGTCATAGACGACCTTCTCCTCCACGACGAAGACTACGCTACACACCTTCATCGTATCCACGAAGTGCTCATCCGGTGCCACAAGTTTGGGATCACACTCAACAAGGATAAATTTGTGGTCGTTGCACCCTCCGTGAATTTCTGTGGGTACAATCTCTCAGGAGACGGCATCTCAGCTGATAAGCAGAAAGTCAGTGCCATCAAGGATTTCCCAACCCCTGCTAACCTGACAGACCTCAGATCGTTTATGGATTGGTGGTCAACCAGTTTAGCGGAGTTCACGCCTGACATCTCCATTGCAGCCCAACCTTTACGTCCCTGATGAGTCCCAAGAGAACATTTGTTTGGACCCCCGACCATGATGAAGCATTTCAACGTGTCAAGTTAGCTCTCACCAGTCCACCAGTTCTCGCCCTCTTTGACCCAGACCTACCTGTTGTTCTTCAGACGGACGCTTCACGCCTCCACGGCATTGGATATGCCCTCCTGCAGGACCATGGTAATGGACACCTGCGTCTAGTTCAGTGTGGTTCTCGGTTTCTCGCTGACGCAGAGACACGATATGCCACCATCGGAGCTTGAGATGCTAGCCGTTGTCTGGGCAATGTCGAAATGTAGGCTATATTTAGCAGGCCTACAGAATTTTACTCTGATGACGGATCGCCGGCCCCTCATACCTATTCTGAACAGTTATACGCTGGATGCCATCGAGAACTCTCGTCTCCAGCGTCTCAAGGAGAAAATCTCGCCCTACATCTTTACAGCTGTGTGGCGTGCGGGTAAGTTGCTGTGCATCCCAGATGCATTGTCTCGCGCCCCAGTCAGCCACCCCACACAGGAGGACGAGATCTCGGGTGCTTCTTCCGCTGCTCATCTTCGAACTGTCATGGCTGTGAACGCCGTTACGCTTTCAGATGAGTCTCCAGCTCAGGATCCCGACAGGATACTTCAGGATCTTCGTGACGCAGCAAAAGCAGAGATCCTTCAGGATCTTCGTGACGCAGCGAAAGCAGATCCTGCGTATACTCATCTACTCGATTGTGTCACATCAGGATTTCCTCGCAACAGATATGACCTTCACAATTCCTTACTTCCTTATTGGAAACTTACGTTTTGAAGATCTCTACGCGATGGTGACCTTGTCCTGTATGGAGCAAGGGTTGTAGTTCCTGCCGCTCTCCGTCGTCGCACCTTGTCCCACTTGCATGACAGCCACAGAGGTGTGGAAGCAACCAAGCGCAGAGCAAGGCAGTCAGTTTTCTGGCCTGGCATTGACTCTGATATTGCCAACACAGTCGAGCTTGTGAGGCATGTCAAGACATTGGCAGCATCTCAGCCGCAGGAACCTCTAATGAATGATGACAACCCGACAAGACCTTTCGAGTCCGTCTCGGCCGACTTCTTTGTTGTTGCAGGGAAGTCTTTCCTCGTCGTCGTCGATCGCCTGTCAGGATGGCCTGTTGTCGCACCCTGCCAAGGCAATACTACCGCTTCCAGTACTATCAGGATCTTCTGCCACTATTTCCGTGAAGTTGGTGTCCCCCTTCGCCTAAGGACAGATGGAGGCCCCCAATTCACCAGCGCAGAGTTCAAGGATTTTATGAAGCGATGGGGAGTTCGACACATGGTAACCTCACCCCACTACCCACAATCAAATGGTCATGCTGAAGCCTCTGTGAAGTCGATCAAGCACCTCATCCTCAAAACAGCCCTATCTGGCAACATTGATTGTGAAGCATTTGACCGAGGCTTATTGGAGCTCAGAAATACTCCTAACTTTACTGGACGCTCTCCTGCCCAGATCCTGTATGGCTGTCCTCTCAGGTCATGTATCCCTGCCCACCCTCAAGCATTCTCCAAGGAGTGGCAGGTCAAGACCGAAGATTGTGACCGCCGTGCTGCCGCTCGTTACAAGCAGGTAAAGACCAAGTACGACAAGCATGCCCACCCCTTACCCACGTTGAGTGTCGGACAGCAAGTTCGGATTCAAGACCCGACCTCACATCTTTGGGACAAAGTTGGCACTGTCATGGGTCATGGAAGGTCAAGAGACTATCAAATTCGTCTCCCTAGTGGTCGTGTGTGGTGGCGTAATCGTCGTTTTCTTCGCCTGATGCCACCCACTAATAGTGACCCCTTTCTCCCTGTCCCTGTGGCCCCTAGCCAGGACCTAGAAAGAGAGTCCTTAGTCAGTATTCCTCCAGTAAACCCACGTCGTTCCCAAAGACTCATGGAAAAGGAGTCCGCTCGAGAATGCACTACGAGCGCGAGGGGGAGGGAGGTGTAGGTACATGAAAAAGACACATTTCACATGTACCAGTATTATTATGTTCAAACATTATTTCACATGTTGCGCGCCATTAGAGTATCCCATGTTAAGTCCAGTAATATGATATGGCAACATTTAAGTATTGGCAACATTGTAATTATTGCTCTCGCGAGGCAGTCTCGTCTCGTCTGTCTATTTGTTAAGCTGACTGCTGTTTGTCCCCTGGTTCTTGTATATATTTCTACAATAGACATTTAGAACCTACATTTAAGTTGTGTCCTTGCCCCACCACTTAAGGTTAAGGAGTTTACCAACACATACACTATGTAACCCTGGATGGACAAAGTCTTGTGTGGCCCCATAGCCTACATCATTCAGGGGGTTCTGGAATGTACAAAAAATAATTATGTCAGTAAGTACTCTATGCATAGTAAGTTATATACAGTAATATGCACCATACAGTGGTTTAATATCACATATATAACATGTATAAAACTTAGTTAATGTATGTTAATTAATTCCTTACTTTTAGTTTAAAGTTGTCATGCTATGTAACCCTGGATGGACAAAGTCTTATGTGGCCCCATAGCCTACATCATTCAGGGGGTTCTGGAATGTACAAAAAATAATTTTGTTAGTAAGTACTCTATGCATAGTAAGTTACATACAGTAATATGCACCATACAGTGGTTTAATATCAACTAGTATGCATGTTGTAAATGATTGGTCTACACCCCCTGTTCAGCAGGGAGTGTACGTAATTCCATGAGGGACCTTGATCACTTATCCCATGTGAGAGATCTTGGTCACTTTTTTTTAGTATAAAACTTACTTAATGTATGTTAATTACTATGTATAATTCCTTACCTTTAGTACTGTAGTAGTTTACAGTTGTCGTGCTATGTTATGCAACCCTGGATAAAGTTGTATGTGGCCCCATAGCCTGCATCATGGAGGGGGTCCTAGGTTTCTGGAATGTACCAAAAAAGTATCAAAGTTAAGTCATTTATGTATGTTTAGTAAGTTACATACAGTAACTATACGTACAGTGGTTTATAACATGTATGTACATAATCAAACTTGGTTGAAAATTCCTGTAAAAAAAAGGTAGTGTACGTATTGTAATACTGTATGTAAAAACCTTACTGTTCATACTTTGTTACACTACATGTTACATTTGATACGTATACTTTCCTGAAGGGTTTTTTCCATCCAAAAATGGTGCTTCTACTTGTAGTTATCCCTTGATGACACTTGTAATTTGTTAGTAACAACCTGGAGTTGTGTGAAAAATGTTGGTTCTGGAAGGAAAAAGTAACAAAATTAGTGTACAAAATATACACTACAGAAAGTCGTGAATGCAATATTTTAATTACTGTAGATATATCAAGAGTACTAAAAGAGTTAATGTATGTTAATTAATTCCTTACTTTTAGTTTAAAGTTGTCGTGCTATGTAACCCTGGATGGACAAAGTCTTATGTGCCCCCATAGCCTACATCATTCAGGGGACTCTGGAATGTACAAAAAATAATTTTGTCAGTAAGTCCTCTATGCTGAGTAAGTTACATACAGTAATATGCACCATACAGTGGTTTAATATCACATATGACATGTAGTATAAAACTTAATTTAGAAATTCCTTACATAACTTACCAACTTTTAGTGAGTCTCAAAGCTGTTACGTAGGTTGTGGGAGATGGAGGTGGAGGTGTAGAGCATTCATGATAAGGATGCATTCCAAACCTAACTTCAGTGTGCTTTATCACAGATAACAGGCTAGGATGATGGGCAGTCTGGAATGAAGAATTAATATTAAAGGACAGTATGTAACCACTTAGGTGTACAAAATTTATTGTACGTATGCAAACATTAAACACAACTGAGAATTCCTTACCTTCAGCAAAATGAAGACATGTAGGCTATGTAGAGGTCTGGTTTATGTAAGTCACAGGTGCATGCCAGTCTGGAATGATAATGTACATATGATTATAGTATGTATGTTACATACATAACATGGTTAGTATTACATATGTAATAATAAAACATTAATAAAAAAAAATGTCCTTACCAAATTCTAGTGGTTGGCTTGCTTACTGGGATGGGCATATGGTAGATGAGTGGGTGGCTGGGCTATGGAGTGGGATGGGCAGGTGCTTGGGAGTCTGGAATGATAAAAGATATATAAAATGATAGAGTTACAACTGTAACTACTGCACATGTTATTACTGTTTGACATATGTAGTGTGTAATACGTATGTACAATATAAAAAATGAAGAATTCTTTTACCTGAAGGAGTTGGAGAGGTGATACTACTTGTATCAACTGATTTGGGCTCTGATGAGGGAACATCTAGATCTGGAAAGAATGATAGGGTACATAAATATAAGGTGGATGTAACTGTAGCATATGTACACTTTTAACAAAATTTCGATTAGCAATTTATAAAACATTTTATACAAATTTGTTAAGGATTCCTTACCTGATGAATAGGGTGAGGCATCAAAACCATGGAAAGGCTCAGGGTCATCTGGGTCGCTGTCACTATCAAAGGGGTCTGAAATGAAAAAAAAAAAATAATAAGGTTATGCAACATCAAACACATTGTACCACTATGTAAGTTAGTGTACGTATGTATGTAGGGTGTAAACAATTTCCAACATAAAATGAGAAAAATGAAATTGCTTACCTGATTGTAGTAGTACAGGTGGACGGGCTGCTACAGAGGGTCCAGGTACAGGGGGATCTGGAACTGTCACAGGTAGTACAGGGAGATCTGGAACTGTCACAGGTAGTACAGGGAGATCTGGAACTGTCACAGGTAGTACAGGGGGATCTGGAACTGTCACCACTTCTGCAATAAAATTACAAATGATGAAAATTAATGAAGTTACAATTTACTCTTACATTTAGTTGTTACATTAAAAAATTAACACATTTTATATGTACACTATGTAAACACATAAATTAGTAAAACAGTTCAGAATTCCTTACCAGGACTAGGAGTGGGAGGTGGTGGTACTGGAGACTTGTGAAAGAAAGTGTCAAGCCTGGACTGCACACTTCTCTTCGTCTGCTTCTCCTTCAGGGTCTCCTTGTAGAAAGTACTAAGTCTAACATTCCACGTTTTTATTTTGTCAAACCTGCAACGTTAGGGTCTTCTGCCTCAAAAGAAGCCAAGGCTCTCTCCAGATGAGTAAAACTCTCTGACAAGCCTTTCACAGTTAATGACCTGGCTTTTGGCTCTGGTGCCGCCTCCTCTTCCTCAATCATTTGCTGTTCAAGTTCAAGCAGGTCCTCTGCAGACAATTCCTCTCCATGGGATGCCAGCAGCTCTGTTACATCATCAGGTTCAAGATCTAGTTTCAGCCTCTTGCTTAGCCCTACGATCTTCCTCGTCACAGTCTCGACGTCTTCTGCCTGGTCAAAGCCTTCAAAACTGTGCACAAACTGTGGACACAGTTTCTTCCAGGCCCCATTTAAAGTGGTCGTCTTCACCTCGTCCCAAGCACTTGCAATATTTTTCACTGCATCAGCAATGTTGTAGCCCTTCCAGAATTACTTCAGTGTCAACTTGTTAGCTTCTATGGCCCTCAAAGCAAAACGTACGGTCCTTCTAAGGTAGTAAGCCTTGAAATTAGCTATTACTCCCTGGTCCATTGGCTGTATCAGCGATGTGGTATTGGGTGGGAGGTACACCACCTTCACATTAGGGTGCATGTCGCTCAAATTTGAAGGGTGACCAGGGGCATTGTCCAGGACTAAGAGGGCCTTAAAGGCAGACCCTTCGAAGTCAAATACCATTCCACTGCTGGCACGAAATGGTCATTGAACCCAATCTTCGAAGACCATCAAGGTAACCCAAGCCTTCTTATTTGATTTCCAAATCAGGAGTTGACTCTGAAAATGCCCTTGAATGCCGTGGGATTCTCGGACCAAATACACCAGCAAGGGCTTCAGTTTCAAATCGCCACTTGCATTGGCCCCAAACAGCAAAGTCAGTTTGCTCCTTTCCAGCTTATGGCCAGGTGCTGACTTCTCCTCCTTGGAAAGGTACGTTCAATTTGGCATTCTTTTCCAAAATAATCCAGTCTCATCCACATTAAAGACTTGGTCAGCCATGTAACCACCATCCTTAATTATCTCGGCCAAACCACCAGGAAAACTACCTGCTGCTTCGCTATCAGCACTAGCAGCTTCACCTTGCAGCTTCACATTATGCAAATTTGCACGAGCCTTAAAACGGTTAAACCAACCTCTACTCGCGGAAAATTCACCACCAGCACTGCCTTCGCCAAACTTTTTCACTACTGCCTCATGCAGCGCTCTAGCCTTCTCCTGGATCACACTTAAGCTCACCGGAACACGTCGCTGGTTCTGGTCCTCCAGCCAGATCATCAGGAGCTTCTCCATTTCAACAATGCTCTGGCTACGTTGCTTCCGTTTATCACCGTTGACTCATCGTGCAGCATCCTTAACGTCTTCAGAATACGTTCCTTTGTCTTTCACAATGGTTACCACCGTGGTCCTGCTCAAGCCTAAAGAACGGCCTATTTCGGTGTTAGTTTCTCCCTTCTCCGAACGCTTCACCACGTCATATTTTACCTCCATCGTGATGACCTTCCTCTTCTTGGATGAACTATCATCAGAGGAAGTACTTTGGCGTTTAGGAGCCATTGTAAATTCGCGAAAATGGCAAGGAAAATCAGCAACGTATTAGCACACAACCGAGTGAACTTCAGGCAGGCACGCGATTGAATTGGCGTTGTTTTGGTATTGTTACGCTTAGCGTCCTCGACCATTCGAGGTCGTTGTTCGGTCAATTTACCATACAGTTTAATAGCGTAAATTAATTTATGCGCCTCAGCTCAAAAACTAGTTCTGCGTATGAGGTATCGTTAAAAAGCATAACAAAACGTCGTAACCTTGGAATTTGCGTTGTAATCTAACCAGAAACTTAGTTTTTTTAATTATGTACTGGAAACAAGCAATGATTTTTTCATTATTTGCGCTTTTGGACTGTTTTAAACTGCGCATCCCAAGCTAGTGTATTCATTCGCTTGCAAACTAGTTCCGCATATGCGGCCACACTAAAAGGATTAAAAAAAAAAAAAAAAAACTCAAAATTTTTGTTGTAATGTAACCAAAAACATATTTTGTTCATGAAACTTACCTGACAGATATATATATAGCTGTATTTTCTGAAGTCCGACAGAATTTAAAAATTCGCGGCACACGCAGTGGGCGGCCAGGTGGTAGTACCCATTCCCGCCGCTGGGAGGCGGATATCAGGAACTATTCCCATTTTCTATTCATATTTTTTTCTGTCGCCGGTCGGTAAACAAACTGTTTACAGACCTCCGCCTAGGATTTTGAAACTTCATTAGCCACTTAAGTATCCTAATTATTCTTTCGATTATTAACTTGGATTTGTGGCTAGGCATACGCTATCGTAAATTTTTTCATTGCATTTGATGTCTGAAGCTAGTTAGCCTAGTTTCAGACTTTGTTGTCTGCATGGTAAGGTGAGGCTACCGTAACTTTCGGTAGACACTCGCTTAGTATATATGACGTTTACATGTTTTCTTTGCATAAGGTAATTAGTGTAATGTGTGACCTGATTACGGAAGAAGGAGGATTCAATTATGCATTTTAGAGCGTGTTAGAATCAGGAGTTTTCCTCCACAGTAAACAGAAGTTAGAAATAATGAACCTTCTAACCTACTGTAGATTTTATTTTGCCTAACCCTGTGGTATGCTTACGAGCCTAGAATAAGTGTCTGCTAAAGGATTACATCAAGTAATCTTAGACTAAAGTGCTCGCTCTCCAACCAGTGTTGTGAAGTGTAGTGCCCCTTGTGTTGTGGAGGGGCGTCAGATCGGCCCCATAATGCCTCTAGGCCTGGACCTCTGTCGGACTCCCAGGACTCAGGAGAGAGGGCATGTCGAAAGCCGCAAGAGGGTTACGGGGGCTCCCCACCGATCTGGCGTCCCTTCGGCAGAACCTGTTGACTCTTCCCAGGCTGCTAAAGATCGTGCACGTGGCGCGAATCTTGAAAGATTGCTTCTCGTCCTCCGAGGCGTCCTCCCCACACAGGGGTTGGAGTTCTCGGAAGGACTCTCGCGCCCCCTAAAGAAGCTTTAGAGAAGAGGACGCTTCACGTCCTCTCTCTCGTCACGAGAGGATGAGAGAGTAAAGAGACCACATTTTCCCTTTTAGAAGAATGCACTGGCTCTTTTCCTAAGGGACATTTAAGGAGGCTCATTCATCTTGCCAGAAGAGTGATTTGAGCCTCCTGCGAGAACGCTCATGTATATATCATTTATACATTATTAAGGAGGCTCATTCATCTTGCCAGAAGAGTGATTTGAGCCTCCTGCGAGTGACCCGCTCATGTATACATCATGTATACATTATTAAGGAGGCTCATTCATCTTGCCAGAAGAGTGATTTGAGCCTCCTGCGAGTGAACGCTCATGTATATATCACTTATACATTATTAAGGAGGTTCATTCATCTTGCCAGAAGAGTGATTTGAGCCTCCTGCGAGTGAACGCTCATGAAGTTAGAGCTGTTTCAACCTCGCTAGCATTCCAAAAGAATTTGGTAATCAAGGACATTCTTGATTCCACCTTTTGGAGGAGCAACTCAGTATTCGTCTCCTCTCCTCATTGCGCTCCGTATACGTTATGTAACGTTCGCTTTACTTCGATAAAGCAAGCTGATAAGTTTGACGGCCGGCAAGCTGCTTTGCACAGTCAAACAACTTATGTCTCTGGTCGGCATAAGAAGGGCAATTTAGACGTGAGGAAGCTTTTGGAGGTGCTCGACGTCCTATAAGTAGAGACATTCTCCAGGACGCTCGGCAAGCACCTTGCGGAAGACGAAAGCCATACGTCTTCCTTTAGTGTTCACACTCTTCAGGAGCAGCGTGCGGCTCTCCATGGAGACTCGCATGAGGACGTCCCTTAAAAATCTTCAATGTCATACGCAAAACGCGGTTCGTCATAACATTGAAGTGTTGGCAAGGTCGCTCGCCAGGACGCCTCTTGGCGGGCCTTGCATGCATCAAGGCGCTCAACGAGTTCCTCTCTGAAACGTCGTTTTCAGAAGGACTTTGGGGGGGGGCTGTTTCTCTGCTCAGACACTCTCGTAGCTGACGCTTTCCAGGACGCTTTTGAGGACGCTCGGCAGGAAGCTTTTTGAGGACGCTCAGCAGGACGCTTTCCAGCAGCTTTGAGGGACGCTCAGCAGGACGCTTTTGTGGACATTCGCCAGGACGCTTCGGTGGAAGCTCGGCAGGACGCTAGCGAGGACGCTCGCGAGGACGCTAGCGAGGACGCTCGCGAGGACGCTTTTGAAGACGCTCGGCATCTACACGTCATGACGCTCGGTAGAGCACTTGCCAGGACGTTCTTCAGAACGATAGGCGTCCTACGCATCAAGACGTTCGGCAGGATTCCTGCAGAACGCTCTTCAAGACGGCGTCGTCGAAGTAGAGGAAGGAGTTTGGTCTCGTCAAGATGTCTACTTCGCTTTCTACGAAGGGAGCGTTCAATAGAATCCATCACTTGATGAATTCCAGGAAAACCTGTAAGCAGATTTCGGTGTCATAAAACGCCTCTTCTGCTTTCGGGATTGCGCTGCCGAAGGGGAACATTAAGGTCCTTCCTGTCGTAAGCCCAGTCTCTAATCAGGAATCCTGCCCCTTCCTCGATTTCTGCGGGAATCGGGAAAACTATATGCTCGAATTCCTGGATTACTTTCTGTCATGTAAATGGGTTAGTTCTCATTGACAAAGATCTTCATAACATTTTATCGCTTAAGCGGATAAGTAACAAATTTCAGAAGAGCTCTCATTCATTTTCAGAACCGAACGTGGACAGTCGTTTTCCTTTCTTTCTCTCTTCCTCGTCCAGGAAAGATGTAGTAGAGAATTCGATGTTCAAATTACTACAATACTTACGTAGTTTATCTTTGCGTCATTTTGCTAACGCATGGGTCGAGTCATATACGCATATCGTATTTACCTCTGCGGATAGAAGCCGAAAGAACTGTTGTTCTAATGTATTTATTTGACACTCCCTTCACCTTCCAAGAGTTTTCGGAGTAAGAACAACTCTTCAGGTATTGTTACGACAACACCAACTCAGCTTCTGTATTTAGCGAATTCTGTTTCGTTTAAATAGGCCTGCTTGAGAGTGTCCTTTTGCTCGATAATATCATACCTATTCCTTCGTAAAGGGAGTAGCTGGCAACTCAGGCAGATAGTATTCTGTTCTCCATTGAAGCTTTCCTTCGAGAAGACTTCTCCTTCACTCTTTTTTGATAGAGATCGAAGGTGGTCGATCTCCAATCCTTATTTTGTTTTCTTTAAGGAAAGAATTTAGGATGGAGATCGTTGTTTCAGAATCATAAATATACTACGTATATTAACCTCGCGCATGATTCTACTAAGCAGTTGAATTGTCCTAGGGGGTAGGTAGCGCATATCCTAGTTATTCTACGGATTGCGACTTAGACGAGAAGTATTCTAATTGAACTGCAACATCAACTCAGCTTCTGTATTTAGCGAATTTTGTTTCGTTTAAATATGCCTGCTTGAGAGTTTCCTTTGGCTCGATAATTTCATACCTATCCTTCGTAAAAGGAGTAGCTGGCAACTCAGGCATATAGTGCGAGACGATGATCAAGGCTGCTGTTACTGTGATCTACGCAGTACCGGCTAGCTCGGTGTCATGCTCGGTTGGTTACGTCTCTCTCCCTTGCGGGAATGGCTTAATAAACCGTCTCTTTGCCCTACAATCATGGATTTTAGCCTCGGGTTGAGGAAATTTCTAGTAATCTTGAATGATCATACCTGCCGTTTACTTAGAAAATTTCAACAAGATATCTCTTATACTTGTTAGGTGCGGGTTTACCGCACGGTAACATTCTGTACGAATCTACCGCGGCATAGCACTATAATAATGCTCTCCTGCTTATGCAAAGCGCAGCCTTATTTAGGGAAGGAAGCAGGCTGAGTGAGGGAATGGATGAGTTTGCTGGGGACCATTTCCTCGCTGGAGAAGCTTGTTTCCCTGAATAAACAGCAATTCAGACCTCTACAAATTTTCTCCTCACGAAGAAATTGGAATAACATCAAAGATCTTGTAATTCTAAATTTTCTCTCAACGGCTTGAGGAAATCACCTCAGGTGATAGCGAGAGGGTGCCAGACATCCGAACAGAGAACAGATGTTCTGGCACATTGTCTGAAAGAATTGGAAGCCAAATTAGTCGGCTTTCCAGTTCCTCGAAGGGTGAGGTTGGATCGAGTGGCCCAAATCATCTCGGATAATTTCTCAGCTCTCTCATAGCTCGAGAAGAGAGAATTGGTTATGGGCTTGGGCACGGAACGTAACGATCCTCAATAGGTTCGTTAATCTAGTGCACGTCCGTGGGGGTCTTCTCGATCGAAGGCAACAACTACTGACGTCTGGAGTAATCCCTCACTTAGAAGTATGTCGAAAGTAGAGGAGAGACTGAGGGAGTCCCTTTTCGTTAAGTTTTTCGTAATATTGAAGACGAAGGAGCTTCCTCTTAAGTTGTTCCCTTATTCATGATCCTAGAGGATTAGCTTTAGTCGCCACTGTTGGCCTCTAAGAGGTTTGGATTCACAGAGGTCAGGTAATTCAGAGAATTGTCCAAAGACCCTTCCCAGAGAATCGGTGTAATCAAACATCGTCACTTAGTGAAGTATCTAATATCTCTCCTCTCTGAGTCTGAAAGCGTTCAGACTATCGAGAAGCGATAAGATCTTCAAGATTAATGGCAGTCTCTCGGCCAAGGCAAAGCAGTGCTGCCTATTTTCAGTTTTCAATCGGAGGGGGTGAGGGGCCGTTTCTGGAGATAGTGAAGGGAAATGACGGTTCCTCCACCATCGACCTCTGAATGTTTCGTTATGGTTCTATCTTTCCGTATGAAGTATGAGATAAGATAGAAGTCCTAACTGTTGTAGAATATGCAAATATGTTGTTGACGGCCTCTAGGCTCAGAGATTCGGTTCTGTCAAACAACAAAGCTTCACGATCTTTGAGGTCTGTGGAGATCTTGTATTCTCTGGATCAAAGGTTCCGGCATGGAACTTAGACGTAGTCTGAGTTTCTGATGCCAAAGCATTTCGAACCTATCCTTTCTGCGAACTTAATACACGTGACCAGAAAGGCTAATATTCTAACCGCTCTAGCCACGGCAAGGAGGGTTAGTGAGGTTTTAGCCATCATCAGAGGTTTTGGCTTTAAAGGACATAATGCGGTCTGTCCGCTAAGCCTTCCGTTCTTGATAAGAACGAAACCTGTCTGACCATTGACCCTGAAAGGCTTGGAGACCAAGGGTATGGCACAAATTATTGGGCAAGGGCATTAGAGAGTCCTGTGCCCTATAGGGTCTCTCAAGTTTTATCTTGATAAAACTATAGAAAGTCAAGGTCAACAGACAATCTGCGGTGTTCCGTAAAAAGACCAGACTAGTTCATGTCCAAGAACACCCTGGCATGATAGCCAAGGAGTTCTTTTTAAAGAGGTCTCATTCATTATGTTTGCATAAAAGATTTGAGATTTTTCTTAATATCAATGCTCAAGTGAGGGCGCGGCCCCTCGAGCTTTCATAAACAGAGGCGGCCTTCGGAGCATTTCAAACAGAGCCTGCAGGGCGCTGGCCTCGGAAGGCATTTTCCCAACAGAAGCCCCCCATGACACTCAGTAACATCCTGAGTGCCACGCTTTTGCGAAGCCAACTCTGGGTTCGCTTCACACTCCCGACAATCTGCGGTGTTCCGTAAAAAGACCAGACTGGTTCATGTCCAAGAACACCCTGGCATTATAGCCAAGGAGTTCTTTTAAGAGGTCTCATTCATTATGTTTGCATAAAGATTTGAGTTTTTTCTTAATATGAATGCTCAAGAGGTGAGGGCGCGGCCTCGGAAGCATTTCAACAGAGCATGACACTCAGTAACATCCTGAGTGCCACGCTTTAGCGAAGCAACTCTGTGTTCGCTTCACACTCCCGACGGGATGTGAAGACGACATTTCAGATCCGTAAGTCGCTAGGACCATACATATCCGTAGATATATTATTGGGTGCAAGAAGCAACACGAATCCTATCCTATAGAAAAGGGATAGGTGTGCTTTTAACTTTGAAGGGTGGTCGCTTGAGGCGCGTTCCTTTTCTTTAGCCTAGAAGTTATGGAACTAACTTGATAGGTTAGGTCAGGTGGTGGTTTTAGCTTCGGTGCCCTCAAAAGTATGGTCATATGGTCTAGTCACATTGTGGTCACGCCCCCGTTGACAGATCATCTAGAGCGCACCAGCATTACAGGTCTCTACCTCGCTGGCAACTCTAGTAACGCAGAAGCAGACTTTGGTGACAGTAATCACGAAGTCGGCTATGCTAACAGGTCAGGAACCAAGATGTATATCATCTACTTAATTTAGTTTCCCAAAAATCAAAAATACATTCTGTCTCTTCCCCCACCATCCGAAGGTGGGATTCAGCTATATATATACGTATCTGTCAGGTAAGTTTCATGAACAAAATGTTATTGTTATAATACAATTAAGTTTGTTCATACTTACCTGGCAGATATATATAATTAAAAGTGCCCACCCACCTCCCCTCAGGAGACAGTGGCACTGATAAAATATGAATAGAAAATGGGAATAGTTCCTGATATCCGCCTCCCAGCGGCGGGAATGGGTACTACCACCTGGCCGCCCACTGCGTGTGCCGCGAATTTTTAAATTCTGTCGGACTTCAGAAAATACAGCTATATATATATCTGCCAGGTAAGTATGAACAAACTTAATTGTATTATAACAATAACATTTTTTGTACATGCAACTTCCCCGGCAGATATATACTTAGCTATAGTCTCTGACGTCCCGACAGAATTCAAAACTCGCGGCACACGCGACAGGTAGGTCAGGTGACCAGCCCACTCCCGCCGCTGGGTGGCGGAATAGGAACCATTCCGTTTTCTAACCAGAATTTTTCTGTCGCCGGTAACAACAACACCGTTGTTGGTACCTCCTGCTTTGGAATTCTTTTCTCGTTGGCCGAGGATTATCTGTTTGACCTTTGGTGATGTACATTGATCTTTGGCTTTGGCATACGCTTATCGTGGACCGTTTTTTGGATTTGGTTTGGATACTCTTTAAAATGTCTGACGTGGTACCTGTATTTAGAGTGTGTACGAAAGAAGAATGTAAGGTGAGGCTACCGAAAGCTTCGGTGGATCCTCACACGGTCTGTAATAAATGTAGGGGGAATGATTGTTCTGCAACTAACACCTGTCTGGAATGTGAGGGTTTAACGGAAGTGGAATGGAAGACCTTGGCTTCTTATGTAAGGAAACTTGAGAAAGATAGAGTTAGGAGGGCTTCCATCAGAAGCTCAAGTAGATCCTGCTCTATTGAGCAGGAAGTAGCTCCTAACTCTTCTGTTAATTCACCTGCTCATAGTTTGGTTTCAGCCCCTTTCCCCAGCAGCGAACCTGTAGATGCGTCTACGGAAATGGCTGCAATGAGAGCCTCAATAATCAACTTGAGATCGCAACTGCAAGCAATGAAGGAGACAGGTAAGCGCAGTGATGTGTGCAGTGATTTGTGCAGTGTCCCCAGTGAAGTGGAGGGGGCGTCTGACCGACTCCGCATTGCTCCTAGGCCTAGACCTCTTTCAGACTCCATGACAAGGGAGGAGGAATGTCGAAAGCCGCAAGGGGGATGTAGAGTATTCCCAACGGTCAGGCGTCCCTTCGGCAGATCCTGTAGCCGCTTCCCAGGCTGCCAAGGACAGCTACTGCAAAAGCGTCCTCAGGAAGTGCTTTTCGGACTCAGACTCTTCATCCCCAAGAAGAGGATGGAGTTCTGCCTCTAAGTCGCGTCCTCTTAAGAGAACCTGGAAAACGCCAGCAAGTGAAGCGTTGCATTCCAGTCCTGAACCTTTTCCGGAGTATTCTCCTGCTCGTAAGAAGAGGGCTACGAGATCTCCTGACTCTTCTCCGGAAGGTTTCGCACACAAGACGAAGGAAGTCTTGGTAGGACTCCAGCAGCAGTTGTCTGCCTTAGTAGGAGTTCTTTCTGAAGGCTCTTCTAGGAAGAAAGACGTTTCTCTTCCCATCAAGAGTTCTGTTAGGAGAGCCTCAGAGAGTAGGCACCCTGGCGTCAGCAGACGCTCCTCGCCTGAAAGGTTTTCGTCCCCAGCGAGACCTTCTTCAGTTGGATATGACAGGACTCGTGTGTCCTCTCCTTCTAAGATCGCTAATCGGAAACTAACTCCCTGCGAGCAAGAGTTCTCCCAGGAGTTTTTCTAGAGGCGATTGCGCCTCTCATGGCAAGTATCAGGAGCCTGATTCGCGGATTTCTCGTGAGAGAATTCGTTCAGCTAAGAGCTCCGAGAGAGAAGAGAGCCCCTCTCTTTTCAGAGCTCCGCAAGAAGGAAGGAGCGTTCGTTCGTCCTCTAGACATTTCCCGAAGGAACAACCCTCTCCCTCCGGCAAGTGCCCAGGAATCAGGAGTCCCGTAGGATCTTATAGATATCCTTCTAAGGACGCAAGAGTATCGCCGAATAGGCACCACGATTTTGACAAGTGCTCTTCGCCTCCCAGGAGGTATAGGAGAGAATCTAGCGCCTCTCCGAATGGACGCAAAGGAAAAAGGAGCTATTCGCCTGCTAGACGCAGTTACCAGGACGCAAGCGTCTCCGCTACTGGACAACGGGAACAAAGGGTTCTCCTTTCTCCTCGCAGGTGCATTTCGCCTTCCAGGCGTCCTCATCAGGACGCAAATGCCTCTCCTTCTTGGACCAGGCATCCTCACCAGGACGCAAGCGCCTCTCCCTCTTGGCCCAGGCGCACTCACCAGGACGCAAGCGCCTCTCCTTCTTGGCGCCAGGAACAGGATGTTCTCCTTTCTCCTCACAGGCGTCTGATTCAGGACTCAAGCGCCTCTCCTAACAGGCGCAAGAAGCAGAGCAGAAGCCCGAGTATAGGGAAGCTCCAGGACTCGTGCAGGAAGGAGGATAGAACCAAGGTTTCGGATATCCAACAAGGGAACATTGATTCTCCTACAGATAGGATTCACGAGAGAAAAAGGCTTCTTTCTCCGGATCGGTCTCCTGAAAAGGCAAAGCCCTCTTCGCCTGCATCACTTTTGGAAGAAGTTTCGGAAGAAGAGATCTCCAAAGATGCAGGAGTTTTCGGACTATAAGAGACTTGCTTCTCTTTTTTGTTGCAAGTGTTCGGAGACCTCGCTACGTCCGTCGGATCCCCCTTCTCCGGGATCTTTATTATCTAGCACGAAACTGTCGAAGTCCTCCTCCTTCGTCAGGATGACCCCTACTCTTTCTATGAGAAAGTCTCTGAAGAGCCTCGAGAGCTGGCTCAGATCTAGGAAGGAAGCGGGGAAGACGGTATTCGCTTGTCCTCCTTCCAAGCTGACGGGAAACAGGTATGTGGTATGACACCAAGGAGCCAATGGGCCTGGGACTCCCTTCGTCCTCAGATGCGGACTTTTCCGCTCTTGTAGATTCATCAAGACGACGCTCTCTGCATTCTGCAAAAGCCTCTTGGGGAATGTGTGAGGTTGATCATCTCATCAAGGGCCTGTTCAAGACTCTCGAAGTCTTTAATTTCATGGACTGGGCTTTGGGAGCTTTAGCCAACGAAGTTCTCCAGAACCAGATCTTCGTTACCATGGAAGAGTTGGGCAGCATATTAAACTTGCCTAGACAAGGCGGTTATGGATGGCTCCAATGAAGTGGCATCCCTTTTTGGATCCTGTATATTGAAGAAGAGGGCAGTGTTTAGCTCCTTCTTAACGAAATCTGTTTCGCCTCTGCAGAGATCCTCCCTGTTATACGCGCCCCTCTCTAGTCACCTCTTTCCTCAGGAAATAGTGAGGGATATTTCGAAGACCTTATCAGAAAAAGGCCACACAGGACCTGTTAGCAGTCAGCTAAAAGGCTAAAACCTGCTGTTCAGGTTTCGAAGAAGGAGAAAGTTCCCTTCCAGCAGCCCTTTCGGGAAGGTCTGCCCCTAGATCTTCTCTCAGAAGTAGACGATCGGAGAAGAGAGGAAGGTCTTCTCGAAGGCCGTTCGTCAAAGAACCCAGTGATACTTGCGGTCCTCCAGACAAAAGTGGGTGCCAGGCTTCTAAACTTTTACGAAACTTGGGCACAGAAAGGTGCCGATGCCTGGTCCCTATCCATCCTAAAGAAAGGATATTTAATCCCCTTCAGGGAAAAACCTCCCTTGACTACAACTCCAAGGGAGTTGACAGCAAACTACAAGGATTCTGTCAAGAAACAAGCCCTTCTACATCTCGTGGAGCAGATGCTTTACAAGGAAGCCATAGAGGAAGTAAAAGATCTCTCTTCTCAGGGGCTTTACAATCGCCGTGTTCTTGGTTCCGAAAAGTTCAGGAGGTTGGAGGCCAGTTCTGGACGTGAGCGCCCTGAACGTGTTCGTAGCAAAGAGGAAGTTCACAATGGAGACGACATCCTCGGTGTTAGCAGCCCTGCGTCCAGGGGACTGGATGGTATCCCTGGACCTGCAGGATGCTTATTTCCACGTGCCAATACACCCGTCTTCCAGGAAATACCTCAGATTTATGGCTCAAGGAAGAGTATTTCAATTTCGGGCCCTATGCTTCGGACTCTCAGCAGCCCCTCAAGTATTCACAGGACTGATGAAAAATGTGGCTCACTGGCTTCATCTCGAAGGGATTCGAATATCCTTGTATCTAGACGACTGGCTGATACGAGCACAGTCGCGAGTCAGATGTCTGGAGGACTTAAAGCTGACACTGAAGTTACACAGTCCTTGGGACTGTTAGTAAACCTCGAGAAATCCCAGATGATTCCCCAGCAGAACATTGTTTATCTGGGGATTCGGATGGATTCTCGGGGTTTTCATGTATTTCCATCACAGGAAAGACAGAACCGCTGCTTGGAAAAAGTAGCAACCTTCCTAGAGAAAGAACAATGTTCATTTCTAGGAAGGCTTCACCTAAGGCCTTTACAGTTCTATCTAAGAGAACATTGGGATCAGAAATCCCAAAATCTGTCCGATTCCTTCCAGATCACGAAGGAAATAAAGGAGGACCTTCGTTGGTGGATGAATCCGTGCAGGATCAACGAAGGAGTATCCCTTCACGTTCCGAACCCTCGGCTAATGCTGTATTCCGACGCCTCAGATGCGGGGTGGGGAGCCACTCTAGGGATGAGAGAAGTGTCAGGCACTTGGAGGGGAGAACAGGTGTCCTGGCACATCAATATGAAGGAATTAACAGCGATTCACCTGTCTCATACACTTCGAGGCTCAGATCTCAGGTTCAGTCCTACAGATCAATTTGGACAACACAACAGCCTTAGCTTACATCAAGAAGCAAGGAGGGACGCACTCGTTCTCCCTTTACAAAAAGGCAAGAGAACTACTACTGCTTTGGGCAGAAGAGAGAAGAATCACTCTCCTGAAGAGATTCATTCAAGGGGAGAAAAATGTAAGAGCCGACCTTCTGAGCAGGAGAGACCAAGTACTGCCTACAGAATGGACGTTGCATCAGGAGGTATGCAACAGACTATGGAACCTCTGGGGGAGATCAAATATAGATCTTTTTGCCACCCATTGGAACAGCAGGCTGGAAAGTTACTGCTCCCTGATCGCCGACCCAAGGGCGATTTCTGTGGACGGCCTTCTCCTCGATTGGTCCGGAATAGACGGGTATGCTTTTCCTCCGTTCAAGATCATATCGGAAGTAGTAAGGAAGTTTGCAGCAGCAGAGGGAGCCAAACTGACCCTCATAGCCCCGTTCTGGCCAGCGCAAAACTGGTACACAGAGGTACTGGGATGGATAGTAGGCTTTCCGAGATCTCTCCCAAACAGGAGCGATCTTCTCAGACAACCCCACTTCGACAGGTATCACAAAAACCTGCCCGCTCTCGCTCTAACTGCCTTCAGACTATCGAAGGACTTGTCAGAACGAGAGGTTTTTCTCGAGAAGTTGCGAAAGCGATCGCAAGGGCAAGGAGACCATCTACTATTCGAGTCTACCAGTCGAAGTGGGATGTGTTTCGCAGATGGTGTAGGACTCAGAAGATATCCTCTTCCAGTACCTCTGTGACAGATATAGCTGATTTCCTCCTTTACTTGAAGGAAAAATGTAATCTAGTAGTCTCTACAATTAAGGGCTATAAAAGTATGCTATCGTCAGTCTTCAGGCATAGAGGCCTTAACATTGGGGAAGACAAAGATTTACATGATCTGATTAAATCCTTCGAGACGTCAAAGAACAGAGGTATTAGAGCACCTAGTTGTAACTTGGATGTGGTCCTAAAGTACTTGATGACCCCCAAATTCGAACCTTCCCGTAAGGCTACGTTCAGAGATCTGACAAGGAAGTCGTTATTCTTGGTCGCGCTAGCCTCAGCAAAAAGAGTAAGCGAACTACAAGCCTTAGAACATAATGTTGGCTTCAGGAACGACTCGGCGTTCTGTTCCTTCAAACAGATGTTTTTGGCGAAGAATGAAAACCCTTCGAAGCCTTGGCCTAGAACCTTCGAGGTAAAAGGACTTTCGTCTCTAGTAGGTACAGAGCAAGAAAGGGCTCTTTGCCCAGTTAGAAGCCTTAAGTTCTACTTAGAAAGGAAGAACGAACTAAAGGGGAGTAAGGATAGTTTGTGGTGCTCAGTTAGAGATCCCAGAAGACAGATCTCAAAAAATGCTCAAGCGTTCTTCATCAAAGATGTAATCAAGGAAGCCCATTTAGCGTGTAAAGAAGATTGATTGATTGATTGATTGTGTATTATATCTGGCGTCACAACATTTGGGTAATTAACACCGAAATAAATTAAATATAAAAAAATTAAATTTTTGATAAACTTCATATAAAAAGATCTATAAATATACTATATAAAAATTTTGTTCATATATAAGTTCTTACATAGACAATCTATGTATAATTTACATTTGGTTAAGGAGGCCCGCCTCCCTCATAAAAATATATAACTGCTCTATATTACAATCCTTTCCAAGAATTTTAGCTAGGATAAAATTACCTACTCTGTCACGACCCCAAGACAGGAACCTATGTCTCAAATTCAAGAATCTGGGACATTCAACCAGCAAATGTCTCACAGTCAAGGGCACAGTACAGTTCTTGCAAAACGGAGGATTTTCACGAGACATCAAGAACCCATGGGTGAGTCTTGTATGTCCAATCCTCAATCGGCACAACATCGTTTCTTGTCTCCTTGGTATATACGGATATGACCAAGGAGACACTGATGACGTGATACTACGCATTTTTTGATTATTTAAAATATCCCCCCACTGGGACTGCCAACATTTTTAACTCTCTGAAACCTACTAGAGGATACAAATCCCGATATGGTAGTAGGCATCTTGTGGGTTCTGAGGAGCTGACTGCAGACTTTGCAAGTTGGTCAGCTTTCTCATTCCCAGCCACCCCAACATGGGAAGGCACCCAACAGAACTTTATTTTCTTTCCCTCTTTTTAGTAAAAGCAGCCATTCCAATATATCTAAAATCAGAGGGTTTCAGAAAGTAAAAATTTTTTTCCAGTGACTGAAGAACACTTCTTGAGTCACAATATATAATAAAATTATTTTCATTCCGAATTAAAACTTCCTTTAAAGCTTTTAAAATTCCATATAATTCTGCTGTAAAAATCGATGCAACAGATGATAACCTGCCACTTCTCTCTACATCAGGGAAGGCTACACCAAAGCCGACGCCAGCATCTGACTTTGAGCCATCCGTGAAAACTGCAATGGAGTCATCATGTTGCACGGAATGTTCTAAAAATATTGACCGCATGGCCTCACTGGACAATTCTGTCTTGGTAAAATTAAAATATCTACAAAATTTTACCTCTGGAAAGTTCCAGGGGGGACTAACTGAGTATTTTGCTGGTAAAATCTCGATTCTTGGCATATTTAATTCTTGGACTATAGAATTTACTCTAAAAGCGAATGGATGAGGTTGCTTAGGGTGACTTTCATAAAACTGCCAATGCCTTTCATTTCTCATGCAAATGCTGGTTAAAGACTTAGGTAGCCTCTGGAATCTATACCAGCTCCGAACCAGCAGACGTTTATAATGAAGATCCAGTGGCACCTCATCAGCATCTACAAGCATGCTCTCAGTGGGAGATGATTTAAATGCTCCGGTACACAACCGTATTCCTCCATGATGAATTGAGTTGAGCATTTTGAGGCTATTAGGCTTCGCAGAAGTGTACACCTCACACCCATAACTTAATTTTGAAAAGACCAAGGCTTTATATAATCTCAACATCTGAGTTCGGTCTGCACCCCATGAAGTGTGAGAAACGACTTTCAGCAAATTCATTGCTTTCAAGCATTTTGCCTTAATATATTTCAGATGTGGAATCCAGGTCAGCTTGCTATCAAAAATCAAGCCAAGAAACCTTGTTTCATTCACCACACTGGAATTCTCTGCCTATGAATGAATAGATCTGATCAGGGTGGATTTCCCCTTATATGACAAAAGTGCATAGTTACAGTTTTACTAGCAGAAAATCTAAAACCATTAACCTCAGCCCACTTTACTATATTATCGATGCAGATCTGAAGGCGGCGTTCGGCCACTGCCATCCTTGATGCTGCAAAGGAAATTGATAGGTCATCAACAAAAAGGGTATATGTTATATCTGGGGGAATTATTTTTAGAAACCCCATTGATTACCAAGGCGAACAAGGTTACACTTAAAACACTTCCTTGTGGTACTCCTTCTTCCTGATTGAACACATCTGACATTGTTGCTTCAACCTGAACCTGAAATATCCTATTTTTTTAAAAAAGCCTTAATAAACAGGGGTAAATTGCCTCTCAAGTTACATTCATAAAGGACCCTTAAAATGCCATATCTCCATGTTGTATCATAAGCCTTCTCTAGGTCAAAGAAACAGTGATGTATGTTGCTTGTTGGCAAAGCTTCACATATTGAAGATTCCATTCGTACCAATACATCAGTTGTGGAGTGCACACTCCGAAAACCACACTGAGCAGGCGACAGATATTTACCTCTTTCCAAGTACCACATCAATCGTGTGTTCACCATTTTTTCCATGATCTTACACAAACAAGATGTTAATGCAATAGGACGATAGTTTTCTGTCTTGAATGGATCTTTTCCAGGTTTCACAAATGGCAGTAATTTTAACTTCTCCCAAAGCTTGGGGAAGTTATGTTCTCGGTAAATTCTGTTAATTAGGCTTAATATGAAAAGTCTGGTATTTTCAGGGGTATGCTTTATCATTGAATATGTTATATCGTCCAGCCAGGAGCGGATTCATTACATTTATTCAAGGCTGATTCAAATTCTCTAATAGTAAAAGGAGCATTGTATTGCTCATGTCTCAAGGTATTAAAATCAACTTCGACCTGTTCCATTATCCGTCTTTGAGCTGAATAGGGTCTATCATCATTTTTTTCTTCGCAACATTAGCAAAATGATTAGCCAAACTCATTTGCCACTATCTGGGGGTCTGCTACCTCGCAACCATTGATCTTGATACTGGAGGTTGACAAGGAGTGAACTTGCCTGCTATTTTTCTAACTCTCTTCCAAACTAGAGTCAGAGGAGTTTTTGAATTTAGTGAAGATATGAATATTGTCCAAGATTCTTTTCGTGCTTTTTTGATTTCCATGCGAAAATGAGCTCTCGCTTTTCGAAACTCTACACGATAATACTCACATTTTCGGTCTGCGGTATCTGGTGAATGGCAGATCTCATAGTTCTATGAGTTTCCTGGCATTTACGTGTCCACCAAGGACTGGTTCGGCGGACAAATTTTGCCCGAAGTCCTAGGTATAGATTGAAGACCAGCTGAGAACATTATTGTATTCAAAAAGTCAAGAGCGTCATCTACACAGGGAAAGTCATCAGCAGTCATCTATTAAGCTGTGCTCCTGGAATGTTGACCAATCAGCTTTACCAATGTTCCATTTGGGTAGCCTTGAAGATGGAGGACTTGATGCTACACTCACCACTATCGGAAAATGGTCACTGGTAAATCTATCATTTATAGTTCTCCAATTAAAGTCAATAAGACAGTCATCACTACATATAGATAAATCAATTGCTGATAACGTGCCCGTTTGAACATGAAAATGCGTAGACTCCCCAGAGTTGAGGATCCCCACATTTTCATTTTCTATGATGGAACCTAGCACCTTCCTCTTTGATTGGTGATGATGTCACCCAAAAGAGGGTTTCTGCTATTCATATCTCCCAAAATAACAAAAGGACGTGGTAACTGTTGAATAAGAGATTTGAATTCATTGATGGGGAAGACTTCGTTAGGTGGTAGATAGAGAGAGCATACTGTATACTTTCTTTGCAAATGGATCTGCACACCTATCACTTGCAATGCTGAATGAATAATAATAGGATTTTGTGGGGTGTCATTTCGAACATACAAAACAACACCACCATGGCTTCCAACATTTAAATTATAGGTGGAGTGATAGGATGTATACTCTCGTGGGCTGGGGCACCATATTATTACCAATCATGGTCTCCTGCAGAGCTATACAAACAGGAGACACTTCTGATATGAGCAGCCTTAACTCTTTCCCAGCTTTAGGCTCTTAATCCCTGACAGTTCCACTGGAGAAAATTAATGAATTTTACTTTCCTTTAGAGGCTGTTACATTAGAGCCTCTTTTAAGAGCTTTCAGCTTACAACCCTGCTCTTTTTTCCTGGAAGGAGACCGATTGTTTAAGGCTGCCTTCCTTTTTAAAGGGTTATCAGTCTCAGGAACAGCAGACAAAGCTGGTGTCGCTTGAGGAGGGGTGTGAGGATCGGATATTGGTGTATCCTTGAAAGCATTTACAGGTGGTACAGCCTCCAGAGAGGTGGGAGTGCCAGGTACTCCTGGCACAGCCTCCACAGAGGCAGGAGTACCAGAAATTATTGGCTCTGCTTCTATAGAAGCAAGAGTGCCAGAAACCACGGGCACTGCCTCCTAAGAGGCGGGAGTGCCAGAACCAACTGGCACCACCTCCGAAGAGGCGCCCCCTGATCCCAACTCCTTGACGAGGTGGGGGGCTTAGGGATCCACTGCAGAGAGAGTATGCCCCTTTACGCCTATGCTCTCTGCTTTGGATCCAACTGAACATTGGGACCTTTAACTCCTTTACTCCTCCTCTTATAAATTTTCGCTCTTCCCTTCTTCTTCTTTTGTTGACGACCTTGGCATGATTTTGGACTATTGAATTGACTGCTCTTATAACTTGATGGAGGGTGGAGTTGGACGGCATGCCACTTCACCCGTAAAACATAAAGTACCTGACGTGGTTGAGCGAGGAGAAATTTTTATGTCAAGCCATGCCTGCAGTGCTGGGTCCGATCTCATGGGACTGACGACCCTTAAGGCATTGTGGGTATGGCGTATATCCAGGTGAGTGTCCCAGGGCAGTTACCATGGTGTAACAGTATTGCTCCTCCCCCAGTGGGCCTCCCTGGTGAGAGGGACCTCATCCTGGACGAAATTTAAATCTTAATTATATGGAAAATTTAACAAACCCCCTCATGACTTCTGGAACGGATTTGGACCACTCTGAAGAAAGCTCAAGTCACAAAGACCAGGTTGGTATTAAAACTTTAATACCATATACCAGACCAAGGAAACCTAAGTACCGACCATGACCCAACTTTGACTCACTTGACTCCCTCTTTGGGAGTGGAAGTTGGTCAAGGTTTCTTACTATGGAAGCAGAACAAAATATTTCAGCTTTGAAATTGGAAAAATTGCTTATTAATAGCCATCCAACGGCAGAAATGTCGTTCAGAAAAATAAAAGAAAAGACTTGGCTTATAGAACTACAACAAAAAGTCAGTCTGAAGATTATTTGTCTTTAAAAACAATAGATAACATTATTGTCAAGTAAAAAAACATGATAATATGAACAGTATCCAGGGTACCATCGTACTTCCTGACAATAACGACGAGCCAATAAATAAGAAAATGCTGTTAGACTCTCTCAAAAAGAGATACCCCAAGGTAGAGGATGCGAGGTTTATGATGCAATAAGCAAAAGAGGTAATAAACAAATACTAAAAATAGCAAAAATAAAATTTGAGGGTTCAGATCTACCTCAAAAAATAAAATTCTAGGTCAAAATAGAGAATTAAGACCCTATATTCCAAAACCACTGCAGTGTCAAAATTGCAGTAAGTATGGACACACAAAGAGAAATTGTAGGAATGAACCGGTGTGCGCTTACTGTGGATCTACAGAACACACCACCAAATGGAAGTGCGGTGAACCTAAGTGTGTAAACTGTGAGCAGAATCATTCATGCAAGATCCAAAGAATGCATGCATTAACTATACAACACTGAACTAAAAATGTTAAAAGAAAGGACAGGCATGCCTATAGCAGAGGCTAAATTAGAATTAAAGTGAGAGGAATTCAAGATCCTGTTAAGAAACGTACATATTCTTCTATAACAGGAACCAGTAATGAAACAAAAAACATACAGATAGAAGGTAACAAGATGCAACAAAGTAGGTCTCAAGAAGAGTCTGTAATATTGCAGAAAAAAACTAAAGATAGTAAAAAATCAGGAAACAAGTGCAAATGAATTAGATAATATTCTATCAAATTCATTTGAGGTGTTAATGCATATAGAAGCACAAGCAAAAATACTATCACAGAGGTGGAAGTAGAAGTGTGATGTACCGAAAATTAAAGAAAAAAAAAGACCTTAGAGATAACACCACCAAAAACAAAGAAACCCAACTATAATCAGAGAAACATCGGTCAAACCAAAAACCAAAAAATATGAAAAAGAAAGAACAAAAAACAAAATGTGGACCTACCTTATCTCCTAAAAAATAATAATAAAACCTATGGATGCAGAGATCCCAAAAAAACCAAAGAAGTGGGGAGGAGAACCCATACCATGGATGATGTTGACTATGTCAAGGGTGATGAGATTACTCATCACCCCAATAATCAGGTACCAATAAGAACAAATAAAGCAGTATATATACATGACACACATGTGGCTGCAATGATTGCTTTCATTGCTTTGTGCAATGATAACAAAAATATTACAAAAGATTGCTTAACAAATATTATAAGAAATTTATGAAATATAGAAAGAAGAGGCCACGATTTAAACACCCATGAAAAAGGATGTATGCATTGAGCCAAAAAACTTAAAATATTATAAAGATAAACAACTGAATGTGGTAAAAAAATTTTAGAAAAAAAATTCAAGTGATGATAATACAAAAAAGAAAAACAAAACACGACCGATATAACATAATATTTTCAATAGTTTATATTATACAATGGAAGTAAATGGTCTTACAGACAGATTATAACCTGGGAGAAGTACAAAGGTTATTAAAGGAATATGAACCCATGATATATGTCTACAACAATGTCCAATAATACAATTTCCAACAAATAGGTAAATATACCTTAATATCAATATCACAGGTAGAAGAAGGAAATTTTAGGTACAGCCATATATGTACATAAACAAAGTATGTTATGACAAAGTACCTGTAAACATAGCTGCCCTCCAAAAATATCAGGTATTAAAATTCGAATTAAATCTATAATTATATCATTTATAATTTATACAACAACCAAAATAAAAATTACAATATTTGATAAAACTTGGAGAATTACTTAAAATGCCAAAGAACCTATGTTTTTAATAGTAGGGGATTTTAGCTCACAACCCAATAGGTGGGACTGTAAAACTGTTTCAACTCAAATAGAGCAGGAAGTAAAGGTAGAAGAACTTATAGATTTCAAATGACATATGTTGTATAAAATGATGATGAAGTTAGCAACATATTATTCAAAAACACATGGAACATTTCCTCTGTAGAACTTAACTCTATGTTCAACAAAGTATAGTTGACAGATTAGATTGGAAAACACAATTGATGACTTGACACAGTGATCATTTTCCCAATACAGGCAGTCCCCGGGGTTACGACGGGGGGTCCGTTCTTTGAGGCGCGTCGTAAGCCGAAAATCGTCGTAAGCCGGAACGACACTTGGAAATATGCCTTAAACTAAGAAAAAGTTAGAGACCTTACCTGTGTGACATGCAAGTAGATTGCATGATGTGTAGTGTGGTATTCCATGGCAAAGGATGGTTTTCTTGAAGTATAATTCTTTATTAAACTCTTGTGACACTAAAAGAACAATGTACACTACACTTAATCCTTAGGGTATACACTAAACACTGTCACTATCGTATACATGCATTGCACACTTTGTAGATCTGGAGTACACTAAAATCCCAGTCTGGTAGCTCTGGAAGGTAAAAGTATAAAACACAATTAGTACAAAATACTACACAAAGTCCTGAATACAATATGTAAATATAGATATCAAGAGTAAAAGAGTTAATGTATGTTAATTATTCCTTACTTTTAGTTTATAATTCCTTACTTTGAGTTATATCAAGAGTAAAAAAGTTAATGTATGTGAATTAATTCCTACTTTTAGTTTAAAAATGTCTGCTATGTAACCCTGGGATGGACAAAGTCTTATGTGGCCCCATAGCCTACATCATTCAGGGGGTTCTGGAAGTACAAAAAATAATTCTATGTCAGTAAGTACCTCTTATGCATAGTAAGTTACATACAGTAATATGCACCATACAGTGGTTTAATATCACATATAAATAACATGTATAAAAACTTAGTTAATGTATGTTAATTAATTCCTTACCTTTAGTTTATATTTGACATTCATCGTAACCCTGGATGGACAAAGTCTTATGTGGCCCCATAGCCTACATCATTCAGGGGGTTCTTTGGAATGTACAAAAAATAATTAGTATGTCAGTAAGTACTCTATGCATAGTAAGTTACTACAGTAATATGCACCATACAGTGGTTTAATATTGTAAATGATTGGTCTACACCCCCTGTTCAGCAGGAGTGTACAGTATGTAATGTAATTCCATGAGGGGACCTTGATCACTTTATCCCCTGTGAGAGATCTTGGTCCACTTAATGTATGTTTACTATATGTACTATGTATAATTTCCTTAACCTTTAGTACAGTAGTACATAGTTTACAGTTTGGTCGTGCTATGTTATGTAGTAAACCCCTGGACAAAGTTTTATGTGGCCCCATAGCCTGCATCATGGAGGGGGTCCTGTTTTCTGGAATTGTACCAAAAAAGTATCAAAGTTAAGTCATGTTTTATGTATGTTTAGTAAGTTACATACAGTAAACCATACGTACAGTGGTTTACTAACATGTACTACATATTGTAACATAATCAAACTTGGTTGGAAAGAAATTCCTGTAAAAAAAAGTTATGTACGTATGTAATATGTAATACTGTATGTAAAAACCTTACTGTTCATACTTGTTACACACATGTTACATGTGATACGTATGCTTTCCTGAAGGGTTTTTTCCATCCAAAAATGGTGCTTCTACTTGTAGTAGTTATCCCTTGATGACACTTGTAGTAACAACCTGGAGTGTGTTGCAAAAATGGTTGTTCTGGAAGGAAAAAGTAACAAAAAGAAATTTAGTGTACAAAATATACACTACAGAAAGTTGTGAATGCAATATGTTAATTACTGTAGATATATCAAGATGTACTACTAAAAAGAGTTAATGTATGTAATTAATCCTTACCTTTAGTTTATATTTGACATTCATCGTAACCCTTGGATGGACAAAGTCTTATGTGGGCCCCATAGCCTACATCATTCAGGGGGTTCTGGAATGTACAAAAAATAATTAGTATGTTAGTAAGTACTCTATGCATAGTAAGTTACATACAGTAATATGCACCCATACAGTGGTTTAATATACATATAACATGTAGTATAAAACTTAATTTAGAATTCCTTACATAACTTACAACTTTTATTTTGTGAGTCTCAAAGCTGTTACCTAGGTTGTGGGAGATGAGGTAGAGGTGTAGCATTCATGATAGGATGCATTCCAAACCTAACTTCAGTGTGCTTTATCACAGATAACAGCTAGATGATGGGCAGTCTGGAATGAAGAATTAATATTAAAGGACAGTATGTAAACCACTTAGGTGTACAAAATTTATTGTAACGTATGCAAAACATTAAACACAAACTGAGAATTCCTACCTCCAGCAAATGAAGACATGTAGGCTATGTAGAGGTCTGGTTTATGTTAAGTCACAGGTGCATGCCAGTCTGGAATGATAATGTAATAGTACATATGATTATCGTATTGTATGTTACATATAACATGGTTATTAAACATAAATGTAATATTAAAAACCATTAATAAAAAAAACTGTCCTTACCAAATTCTAGTGTTGGCGTTTGATTACGGGATGTCATATGGTACATGAGAGTGGGTGGCTGGGCTATTGGAGTGGGATGGGCAGGTGCTTGGGAGTCTGGAATGATAAAAAAAATATATAAATAGAGTTACTACTACTGTAACTACTGCACATGTTATTACTGTTTGACATATGTAGTGTGTAATACGTATGTTCAATATAAAAAAATGAAGAATTCTTTTACCTGAAGGGAATGGAGAGTGATACTACTCGTATCAACTGATTTGGGCTCTGGAGGTGATAACTTGTATCAACTGATGAGGGAACATCTACATCTGGAAAGAATGATAGGGTACATATTATAAGGTGGATGTAATTGTAGCATAGTACACTTTTAATAAAATTTCTATTAGCAATTTATAAAACATTTTATACAAATTTGTTAAGGATTCCTTACCTGATGTATAGGGCGAGGCATCAAAACCATTGGAAAGGCTCAGGGTCATCTGGGTCACTGTCACTATCAAAGGGTCTGAATGGAAAAAAAATAATAATAATAAGGTTATGCAACATCAAACACATTGTACCACTATGTAAGTTAGTGTACGTATGTATGTGTAGGGTGTAAACAATTTCCAACATGAAAATGATGAAAATGAAATTGCTTACTGATTGTACACGTTCAGGTGGGTCGGGCTGATACAGAGGGTCCAGGTACAGGGGGGATCTGGACTGTCACAGGTAGTACTGGGAGATCTGAACTGATCACAGGTAGTACAGGGAGATCTGGAACTGTCCACAGGTAGTACAGGGGGTCTGGAACTGTCACCACTTCTGCAATAAAATTACAAATGATGAAAAATTAATGAAGTTACAATTTACTCTTACATTTAGTAGTTTTGTTACATTAAAAAATTAACACATTTTAATATGTACACTATGTAAACACATAAATTAGTAAAACAGTTCAGAATTCCTTACCAGGACTAGGAGTGGGAGGTGGTGGATACTGGAGACTTGTGAAAGAAAGTGTCAAGCCTGGACTGCACACTTCTCTTCGTCTGCTTCTCCTTCAGGGTCTCCTTGTAGAAAAGTCCACCAAATCCATGATTCCTCTCTTGATTTTTGTCAAAACTAGAAACGTTTAGGGGTCTTCTGCTCAAAAGAAGCCAAGGCTCTCAGATGAGTAAAAAACCCTCTGACAAAGCCTTTTCACAGTTAATGACCTGGGTTTTGGCTCTGGGTTGCTGCCTCCTCTTCCTCAATCATTTGTTGTTCAAGTTCCTAGTAAGTCCTCTGCAGACAATCCTCTCCATGGGAATGGCAGCAGCTCTGTACATCATCAGGTTCAAGATCTAGTTTGCAGCCTCTTGCTTAGCCCTACGATCTTCCTCGTCACAGTATCGACGTCTTCTGCCTGGTCAAAGCCTTCAAAACTGTGGCACAAAACTGTGGACACAGTTTTCCTCCAGGCCCCATTTAAAGTGGTCGTCTTCACCTCGTCCCAAGCACTTGCAATGTTCTCTTCTGCATCTGCAATGTTGTAGCCCTTCCAGAATTTGCTTCAGTGTCAACTCCTTGTTAGCTTCTATGGCCCCCTCAATCAACACGTATGGTCCTTCTAAGGTAGTAAGCCCTTGAAATTTGCTATTACTCCCTGGTCCATTGGCTTATCAGCGATGTGGTATTGGGTGGGAGGTACACCACCTTCACATTAGGATGCATGTCGCTCAAATTTGAAGGGTGACCAGGGGGCATTGTCCAGGACTAAGAGGGCCTTAAAGGCAGACCCTTCGAAGTCAAATACCGCTCCACTGCTGGCACGAAATGGTCATTGAACCAATCTTCGAAGACCATTAAGGTAACCCACGCCTTCTTGTTAGATTTCCAAAATCACAGGGGAGTTGACTCTTTGAAAATGCCCTTGAAAGCCCTGGGATTCTCGGCCAAATACACCAGCAAGGGCTTCAGTTTCAAAATCACCAACTTGCATTGGCCCCAAACAGCAAAGTCAGTCGCTCCTTTCCAGCTTTATGGCCAGGTGCTGACTTCTCCTCCTTGGAAAGGTACGTCGATTGGCATTCTTTTCCAAAATAATCCAGTCTCATCCACATTAAAGACTTGGTCACCGTGTAACCACCATCCTTAATTATCTCAGCCAAACCACCTGGAAAACTTTCTGCTGCTTCGCTATCAGCACTAGCAGCTTCACCTTGCGCTTCACATTATGCAAATTTGCACGAGCCTTAAAAACGGTTAAAACCAAACCTCTACTCGCGGAAAATTCACCACCAGCACTGCCTTCGCCAAACTTTTTCACTACTGGCCTCATGCAAGCGCTCTAGCCTTCTCTGGATCACATTAAGCTCACCGGAACACGTCGCTGGTTCTGGTCCTCCAGCCAGATACATGAGCAATTCTCCATTTCAACAATGCTCTGGCTACGTTGCTTCTCGTTTTATACCGTTGACTTCATTCGTGCAGCATCCTTAACGTGCTTCAGAATACGTTCCTTATCCTTCACAATGGTTACCACCGTGGTCCTGCTCAAGCCTAAAGAACGGCCTATTTCGGTGTTAGTTTCTCCCTTCTCCGAACGCTTATCACGTCATATTGACCTCCATCGTGATGACTTCCTCTTCTTGGATGAAAACATCATTCGAGGAAGTACTTTGGCGTTTAGGAGCCATTGTAAATTAGCGAAAATGGAAGGAATTTCAGCAACGTCTCAGCACACAAACCTAGTGGAATGCAGGCGTCCTTTCTTTCGTATTGTTACGCTTGGCGTCCTCGACCGTCCGAGGTCGTTGTTCGGTCAATTTACCATACAGTTTAATAGCGTTAATTAATTTATGTACCTCCGCTCAAAAACTAGTTCTGCATATGAGGTATCGTTAAAAAGCATAACAAAACGTCGTAACCTTGGAATTTGTGTTGTAATCTAACCAGAAAACTTAGTTTTTTTAATTATGTACTGGAAAACAAGCAATGATTTTTTATTTATATTTGCGCTTTTGGACTGTTTTAAACTGCGCATCCCAAGCTAGTGTATTCATTCGCCCGCAAACTAGTTCCGCATATGCGGCGTCAGTAAAAAAATTCAAAAAAAATACGAAAAAAAAAAAATGTCAAAAATCATCATAACCTCAAAATTTTTGTTGTAATGTAACCAAACAAAACATATTTTTATTATGTACTGTGCTAAAAAACTATAAAGGGATTTTTTATCATAGCATGCGTTTTTAAAAGCGTCGTTAACTCGGAGCGTCGGAAGCGTCAGCGTCGTACCTCGGAAACAAGCGTCGTAACCCCAGGACGGAATTTCCATTGAATATTTAAGAAAAAGCGTCGTAACCTCGGAACGTGTAAGCCGGAAAACCGTTCGTAAGCCGGGGACCGCCTGTATTAATTTCCTTTTTACAAAACCCTAACCCAGCAAAAAACACGTCTTCACTATAATATTTATAAAGCAGACTGGGAGCAATATGAAATGCATACTAGAAGTATACCACATTTGAATATCTAAAAAGACCATAATGAAAACTAATAAGTTTCTTGTTAATTTCATCAAAAATGCTGCTGATAAAACACATACCAAACTCAAAACCCCATCCAACAAAACACAAAGTTTCATGGTGGTCCGAAAAAGCTAACAGAATTAATAAATATAAAACCTCAAATAGGGAGACGATTGGATAATTTGATAGAAAGTTCAGTAAAAAAAATAAAAACAATTACCAATATTAGAAAGTACTTTACAAAAAATTATTATATTGTTACTAGAAATTGAGGCATTAAAACCTATATACAACAAAATATCTGCAAAATTTCGAAAGAATAATCTAGGAAGAATAATTTCATGGAGGGAAATATGTATCAGATCTTTCTAATAATACTCCCATAAAAAAAAATAATGGGAAAAATTCAGGAAAATAAAGGTACCCATGTGAAACCACCCAGACATGCCATATTAAAAAAAAAGGACGAAAAAAGAATAAGACTCGTCGCAAAAGAAATGAGTAATATAATATGAGAAAACTTAGCGAAATGTAGCAGTGACAGAAATTAGATGATCACTTCCGCATAAAGAAAAAATAATATAGAAACTAATAACAATAAAATTTTTGAAACAATAGAAGACAATATATTATAATAGAAAATTTTAAATATGGAAGAGTTTGAATATGCTCTCACTAACAGCAATAAATCTGCTCCTGGAGGTGACAATATTTGTTTTTGAGATGATCTCCGCCACTTAGACCTCTGGTGAAGACATACTTGTTACAATTTTATAATCATTTTATGGCTTAGAAAATTTATTTTCCTGATGAATGGCGTAAAAGCTATAATAATTCCTATCCCCAAACCTGGAAAAGATCCAAGTGATGCAAATAACTACAGACCAATTTCTCTAACAAGTTGCTTTGTGCAAGTTACTAGAAAAAAAATGTGTAAATGCTCGAGTAACATGGCACATTCGAGAAAATAAAATCTTGACTCCCCACTCAATTTGGGTCACAGTGCAACAGATCTACGTTAGATTCTCTCTCTAACTCGAAAGACCCATATACGAAGAGGATTTGAGCGAAAGCAAAATAACTGTAGCAGTCTTTTTTGACATCGAAAAAAGGCTTATGATACTACCTGGAGGTTACCCTATAATTAAAAACTTTACAAAATAACAAACATTCGTGGACATTTACCTAGTTCATCCAAAACTTTTTAAAAACAAATCGTAGCTTTTCAAGTGAGAAATCGATGATGTATTATCGAGAACATTTCACTTGAAAATGGTGTTCCACAGGAAGTGTCCTTATGCACACTGTTTTACCCTGGCAATTATGATATTAATAAAATTAAAAATCTACCACTGGAATTAAAAGCAACCTTTACATGGATGATTTTGCCATATATTATTCGCCTCTCGTATTAAAACATGCAGAACGCATCATTATAAAAGTATTATAAAAATAAATGAATGGACCTCATCTGTAGGAATTTAAGTTATCCATACATAAGACTCAAGCTAGTAGTATTTTATAAAGATAAAAGATGGATGAATGATGAGTAATAGATTTAAAATCAGAAATCATAGTATACCAAATTAGAACAAACTGCAAAAAATTTTTAGGTTTAGTTTTTGATACTCACTTAAACTGGAAACCACACATAAATACTTGAAATCAAAATGTAAAAAAGCATTAAATCTAATTAGAAATTATCAAACGCTAATGGGGGGGAGCCGATAGACAAACCCTTACATTACTGTACAAAAGCAAACAGTCCTATCTATAATTGATTACGGTAGCGAAGTATATGGCCGGCGTCAGACGCAGCACTGAAAATGTTTGGACCCCAGTTCATAATGATGGGCCTTAGAATATGTTCAGGAGCCTTTAAATCATCACCGACCCTCTTTTCCCCCCCATATAGGTTGAATGTGGTGAACTACTCTCTCTCTCCATAGAGAGCTTGTTATAATGAAGAGTGCTCTGAGAATTAGGACAAGCGATTCTCCAACAAAAAAATTATTGAACTCAGAGTATTTTTTATAAACAATCATCCACCCCTTTTCCAATTAGAGCTAGAAGACTGTTTGAGTCACTAAATGTGAATATACAAATTCCTCCAGTTAGTAAAATTACCTCCGCCTTGGACAATGAATAAAATGAAAACTTGCACACAAATTAAAATATTTATCAAAAAAAACTACTTATATACGCCATCACACCATAGACAACATACAATAGAACATATGAACGAAAAGGTCCACATTATGCAATATTCACAGATGGATCTAAATCGGAACATGGAGTGGGATATGATGCAGTGTCCCAGGACAAATCATACCAATTCTCTCTTCTAATACAGCTTCAATATTCACAGCAGAACTTTGCGCATGCCTCGGCCATAAAAATAATTAAAGAAACATCACTCAATAATTTTGTGATTTTTAGTGACTCGAGAAGTGCCATATAAGCCATCCAGAGTTACAAACCAAAAAATAATATAGTACAACAAATTAAATTATCACTTCATAAATTAGATGATATTGGGAAAAAGTAGAAATTATGTTGGATCCCTGCCCATGTAGGGATTCAAAGGAAATGAAGAGGCTGACAAAGCAGCCAAAGAAGTAAATCAAATGACAAGATCAAGTGTGAATCTCCCAATGAGTGATTATGTAACATACATAAAGATGGGTATTATAAGGAAATGGCAACATATTTGGAATGAAGAGTCAGAAAATAACAAATTAAAGCAAATAAAACCTGATGTTGGAAAATGGAGTTCTCATATCAGAGAGAGAGACATGAACAAGTAATGCTGACACGTCTCCGTATAGGCCATACCCGTCTGACACATGGACACTTATGAGCAGCCCTCACACTTCTGCTCCAGAGTGTTCGGAGTGCAAGGAGTTGGTAACAGTCAGATATGTCTTGTGCGAGTGTCCAAAGTATGACCAGCCAGACTGTCAACTTTTGGAAATAAGACAATAAAAGAAATTTTGTCAGAATCTTTTTACATTTTCGGTAGTTCCGATTTTGACTTTTTTGAGGAACTGCAATTTAATTGAATAAAATATAAAACATTGGTGTTTTTAGTGAATTTTTTAAAACATTTCAAAAAGTAAAACTAATTCTGAATTTTAATATACCGTTTTAGTATGTATGTAAGGAAAATGAGTAAAAGTATTTGTATTGTGTGTGTTCTAGTATGAAAGCATTTGCCATGGTGCATTTATTTATTTATCCTGAATGACCAATTTGGTCCCAGCTCTGGCCTAAGAGCTAGACCTGGCATTTTATCTAATCCTTCGGGCCAGCCCTAGGAGAGCTGAAAATCAGCTCAGTGGTCTGGTTAAACTACTTTTATAATAATAATAATAATCCGAAGAGGCAGGAGCATCAGAAATCACTGGCACGGCCTCCGAGGAGGCAGGAGCACCAGACATCACTGGTGCAGCCTCTGAAGAGGCAGGAGCACCAGAAATTAACTGGTGCAGCCTCCGGAGAGGCAGGAGCACCAGAAATCACTGGCGCAGCCTCCAAAGAGGAAGGAGTGCCAGCAACAGCTGGTGCTGCCTCCAAAGCAGGCAATGAGTGAGAGGTCAGGTCACTGATTTTCTATTTAAATTATCCTTGGTAACATTTGTGTTCTTTTTCGATTTGCAGCAACACTGGAAAAGGATATTCCTGGTCTAACGAATTGATTCAATACTCTCTCTTTTGCCTCTCTAAATGTAATACGTTCTGTTACCCTTAAAGTTTGAATTTCTTTTTCCATGATGTACACATCACAAATTAAGTGAAGACGATGGATGATTGTCTCCACAATGTATACATCTGGCTTGACCACACAATGCCATGCTCTGGCTCACTGCACTTGACACAAGTAGCCGGCTTGCCCTGCAGTCTCCGTCTACAGGACCCTAACATATGTCCGAACTCTTGACAATGAAAACATCTCCTCGGTCTTGGGATATATTGTTTGATCTTAAAACGTAGCCAGGCTGCTTTTACTACAGAGGGCAATCGAGTAGAATTGAATGTAATAATTAAATTCGGAAGTGGGACAAAGACTCCATTTACCCTCTTCTTCATTCGTTTCAACTCTCATTACACCTGATCTTTTAATTCCTCTTCAAGTTTTTCCTCAGAGTAGGTCATCAGCTGGGGTGCATATATCATTCCCTTGGAGTAATTCCAAAAGGCATGTACTGCACATTCCACTTTGACTCCTCCAAGGTGTGATAATGCTTTCAATTTTTCAGTTTCTTTTGCTGAGGTAGATTCCACCGTCAGCTTTCCTCGACCTTCATAAGAAATCTTAGGTTCTCGCCACAACACTTCACGATATCTCGGTACACATCAAAAATATCACAACTTGATTCTTCCAGATTAAAAGTTGGGTACTTATCGTAAGACTTTTCAAATATTCCCGGTCCAATTTCAAATATGCTTCTGCTCAATTTCCCTTTACTCTGTACTGGAGCATAGGGTTTCAGTGTACTAATTACACTGGAAGGTTTTTTAGATTTCTCCAGAGGAAGGTTGTCAGGGGAGGTTCCAGCTGCCATCAACTGTGCCGATTTACCACCATCAAAGGGTCCAGGGTACTTGAATCTTTATTTATTTTTATCATAAAGATTGAAGATTGAGAGAAAAAAAAAATATAAATAAACCTGAAAACCTTAAAAAGATATCATCAACCTTTCATGGATATTATTCTTCCACTAATGGCACAAGTGAGAACCGACTCCCAAATGTCCGCTTCCCTACCCTACCCCACAGGGGATGGCACAACATGATTAGAGTGGCCCAAGTGTAAGCCAAACCCGCTTGATAGGACTGAGAGTATTACAAGAATACAATCATCCCCACCCTAATCACATTATGGGCAAACCGGACAGAATGCCAAGAGTCCTATCCGCAAAAATATCTTTTCTGTTTACCAGGTCCAGTAAATTTTTGCAAAGGTGGAAATTTCCACAAAATTAATCCAAAGAAAAAAAAAAAATTACATGAAGGAGAAGGATGTAGTAAGAATGAAAAAAATTCAAAAAGAAGGAAAAGTTCTGACTAATTTAGTTGGATCAGCAGCTGGGCCCCAAGGACCAGTGAGCAAGAACCCCACCAGGCATCACGCCCCAGCTGCTGGTCCCTAAGCCCCCTACCCACGTCAAAGGGTCAGCATCTAGGGGGGTGTAAAGAAGAACAACTGGACCTCCTTAGAAGAACAACTGGACCTCCTTAGAGTTAAAGCTCACGAGGTAAGAGCAGTCACTACCTCTTTGGCATTCCACAAGAACTTGTCGATACAGACTCTAGTGGAGTCAACTTTTTGGAGATGCAATTCAGTCTTTGCATCCCATTACTTGAGAGACATTCAAGTGACGTACGACAAATGCTTTACTCTAGGAGCTTACGTATCTGCGGATTCGTTGCTGGGACAGGGAGCTGAACCCAATCCTTTTTAGTTTTATTAGGTTAGGGTTTTTAATGGTTTTTTGGTGCGTTTAATTGGTCGATTGAAAGAGGGTGCAGGAGTTGACCCCTTTCAAATCGTAGTTCTAACATGTTAGTGTGGTCAGGTGATCGGGATTGGTCGTTATGCTCCTTGTAGTGTCTTAATTACCTAAAGCTCTATCATGTAAGAGGGTTAGCCCCCATTGGTATGATACAGGTCAAGGTTCTGCCATGTAAGTGGGTCAGCCCCCATTGGTACGATCCAAGAAAAGGCTCTGCCATGTAAGCGGGTAAGCCCCCATTGGCATGATCCGAAAGGGTTATCAGTCACAGGTCTCATCCTCTCTGAAACTCTGATGGCAAGCAGACTCATAGACAGTATCAATGAAGTCTTCTTCCATATCAGGTAGGAACCAAGGTTGTTTTTTAATATACCTACAACGTATGTTGTTTCCCCGTTTTTATATTCATAAATATTTAGTATATAACTGTCTCTTGCCCTCCACCAAGGGTGTCAATCAGCTAAGTATATATCTGCCGGGGAAGTTGCATGTACAAAAATGATATTGTTAGTATACAATAAAGTTTTGTACATACTTACCCGGCAGATATATTACGATTAATGGCCCACGCCAGCCTCCCCTCAGGAGACAGGTGGAAGAGAAAAATTCTGGTTAGAAAACGGGAATGGTTCCTATTCCCACCACCCAGCGGCGGGAGTGGGCTGGTCACCTGACCTACCTGTCGCGTGTGCCGCGAGTTTTGAATTCTGTCGGGACGTCAGAGACTATAGCTAAGTATATATCTGCCGGGTAAGTATGTACAAAACTTTATTGTATACTAACAATATCATATTATTATATACTGTGCTAAACTATAAAGGATTTTTATCATAGCATGCGTTTTTTAAAAGCGTCGGTAACTCGGAGCGTCGGAAGCGTCAGCGTCGTAACCTCGGAACAAGCGTCGTAACCCAGGACGGATTTTCCATTGAATATTTAAGAAAAAGCGTTGGAACGTCGTAAGCCGGGGACCGCCTGTGTATATATATATATATATAAATATATATAATATATATATATATATATATATATATATATATATATATATAGTTATTATCTTTTATGATATTATGTAAGTTATAATTATTGTAATTTTGCGCAGAGAAATGCAAAGGAATATATTTAGGAAAAACATGTATACTCCAAAAAAAAAAGTTACTGCATCTCCCCAACTCACTAAATTTATGTATATATTCTACACATACATTATAATATATATATATATATATATATATATATATATATATATATATATATATATTTATATATATATATATATATATATATATATATATATATATATATATATATATATATATATATATATATATATATATATTTATATATATATATATATATATATATATATATATATATATATATATATATATATATATATATATATATATATATATATGTATGTTGTAGAATATATACATAAATTTAGTGAGTTGGGGAGATGCAGTAACTTTTTTGGAGGTATACATGTTTTTTCTAATATTCCTTTGCATTTCTCTGCGCAAAATTACAATAATTATAACTTACATAATATCATAAAAGATAATAACTAAAGCCAACAGTAATCCCTGGGTATATTCATGAGCAAATAGAAAGGTTTCATGGGAGAGAGAGGCGCATTACACACCCCTTTCATGTCAAGAACTATACTGATATCCCTGAGATGCCCTCTGTTTGAGCTTGCCTCATTCCAAAGTTGCCACTAGTCATATATGTGCCACAGGTGATGGAAACTCTCCCCCGCCTGACTCAGCCAAATTATGTAGCGCATAATATTGATACTCGCCATGAGTTCACCTGTCCACTACCCTAAACCTGATATAGATACTCATATGATGGTGCCCGTCCATTAAGGGTTAAGTGCAAGTTTAGTCTGAATAGGAAGGGGCGGTGGGTGGGGGGGTGAGAAATATAATGTAAAAAATGACAGATATGAGTGTCTAATCCAAAGTTTTTGAGGTCGCTGAGATGACTAGTGAAACTTCCGATGCCTTAAGTCCAAGTTCAGCTCTGGTATGAATGGGGATTGAGAAGGGGTGAGATATTAAGTGTCAAAATGTTGGGCAATGTAATTGAAGCAGCTATCTTAATAGGAAAGGGAGAGAGCGCAACAGTTTTTATCCCACGGATACCATACATTCCGATGGATCTCCCTTTTAACTTTAAGAGATTGCAGTTTCCAGTGAGACTTGCATTCTTGATCATGATCAGCAAGGCACAGGGACAGTCTATTAAGTACTGTGGAGTGGATTTGAGATTGTCATGTTTTTCCTACGGACAACTTTACGTTGCTTGCTCAAGGGTGGATTCACCTGAGAATTTATTTATTCTTGCTCCTGATGGTAAACCTAAAGATGTTGTTTACAAACAAGTTGTGTGTTAAAAAGTTATTTTAGTGAATTTGTATTTATATTTTTAAAAACCTATAAGTAAAAATTCTTTGATACTACAGTATACTAGATAAATTCCTTTTCCTGTCCAATAGAAGGTTGGGATAAATAAATATGTGGGTGTGTCTAGCACCCGTTGGCGGGCAACCATAGGCTGGTATGTTTGAACCGTAATATCATCTTTGTTTCATTACAAAATAAAAGTAAGAGCATCTTTGGAATCTTGGTGAAAAGTTTTGTCAGAATAATGTTTTCTTTTTCTCTACAACTGTTGTTAAAGAAGTGAGGATGGCCGGATATTCAGATCAGAACATTTCCCTGCTAGAATCCATCCCCTGATATCATCGTTATTTTTCATGATATAAGAAAAGTCAGAGCATATTTATATCCTCGCTAAAAGATGCATTAAAATATGGTTTGTTCATGAAACTTACCTGACAGATATATATATAGCTGTATTTTCTGAAGTCCGACAGAATTTAAAATTCGCGGCACACGCAGTGGGCGGCCAGGTGGTAGTACCCATTCCCACCCGCCGTGGGAGGCGGATATCAGGAACTATTCCCATTTTCTATTCATATTTTTTCTGTCGCCGGTCGGTAAACAACTGTTTACAGACCTCCGCCTAGGATTTTGAAAACTTCATTAGCCGCTTAAGTATCCTAATTATTCTTTCGATTATTAACTTGGATTTGTGGCTAGGCATACGCTATCGTAAATTTTTTCATTGCATTTGATGTCTGAAGCTAGTTAGCCTAGTTTCAGACTTTGTTGTCTGCATGGTAAGGTGAGGCTACCGGAACTTTCGGTAGACACTCGCTTAGTATATATGACGTTTACATGTTTTCTTTGCATAAGTTCAATGTAATTAGTGTAATGTGTGACTGATTACGGAAGAAGGAGGATTCATGTACGCATTTTAGAGCGTGTTAGAATCAGGAGTTTTCCTCCACATTATCTTGATAAAACTATAGAAAGGTAAACAGAAGTTAGAAATGAACCTTCTAACCTCCTGTAGATTTTATTTTGCCTAACCCTGTGGTATGGCTTACGGGCCTAGAAGAAGTGTCTGCTAGAGGATTACATCAAGTAATCTTAGACTAAAGTGCTCGCTTTCCAATCAGTGTTGTGAAGTGTAGTGCCCCTTGTGTTGTGGAGGGGGCGTCAAATCGGCCCCATAATGCCTCTAGGCCTGGACCTCTGTCGGACTCCCTGGACTCAGGGAGAGGGCATGTCGAAAGCCGCAAGAGGGTTACGGGGGCTCCCACCCGATCTGGCGTCCCTTCGGCAGAACCTGTTGACGCTTCCCCAGGCTGCTAAAGATCGTGCACATGCACGAATCTTGAAGGATTGCTTCTCGTCCTCCGAGGCGTCCTCCCCGCGCAAGGGTTGGAGCTCTCAGAAGGACTCGCGCCCTCTAAGAAGCTTTAGAGAAAAGGACGCTTCACGTCCTCTCTCTCGTTAGGAGGGAACGTCAGATCGGCCCCATAACGCCTCTAGGCCTAGACCTCTGTCGGACTCCCAGGAAACCAGGGAGAGGGCATGTCAAAAGCCGAAGGAAGGTTACGGGTTTTTCATGCTGATCTGGCTTCCTTTCGGCAGGTCCTGTTGTCGCTTCCCAGGCTGCCGAAGATCGAGCACGTGCACGAATCTTGAAGGATTGCTTCTCGTCCTCCGAGGCGTCCTCCCCACACGGGTTGGAGCTCTCGGAAGGACTCGCGCCCCCTAAAGAAGCTTTAGAGAAGAGGACGCTTCACGTCCTCTCTCTCTCGTCACGAGAGGATGAAAGAGTCCTGTGCCCTGTCAGGGCTCTCGAGTTATATTTACATAAACGAAGAAGTAAGAGGTCCTTCGGGTAATGTATGGTGCTCATGAAGAGACCACATTTACCCTTTTCGAAGAATGCACTGGCTCTTTTCCTAAGGGAAATATTAGGTAGGGCTCATTCATCTTGCATAAAGAAGTGATTGAGCCTCCTGCGAGTGAACGCTCATGAAGTTAGAGCTGTTTCAACCTCGCTAGCATTCCAAAAGGATTTGGTAATCAAGGACATTCTAGATTCCACCTTTTGGAGGAGCAACTCAGTATTCGTCTCCTCTCCTAATGGCGCTCCGTATACGTTATGTAACGTTCGCTTTACTTCGAAAAAGCAAGCTGATAAGTTTGACGTCCGGCAAGCTGCTTTGCACAGTCAAACAACTTATGTCTCTGGTTCGGAGCATAAGAAGGGCAATTTAGACGTGAAGAAGTTTTTGGAGGTGCTCGACGTCCTATAGTGGAGACATTCTCCAGGACGCTCGGCAAGCACCTTGTGAGGGTGTCTTTCGGACGCTCGGCGTTCCTTTGCTGAGGGCGTTTCTGGAGATGGTCTTTTGCATTACTAAGACGCAAGTTGTCGCACAGGCGGCCACTGTCTTTGTAAGAAGGTATGAAGGTCTTTAAGGCCCGTCTTGAAGACGAAAGCCATACGTCCTTCCTTTAGTGTTCACACACTTCAGGAGCAGCGTGCGGCTCTCCATGGAGACTCGCATGAGGACGTCCCTTGAAAATATTCAACGTCATATGCAAAACGCGGTTCGTCGTAACATTGAGATGTTGGAAAGGTCGCTCGCCAGGACGCCTCTTGGCGGGCCTTGCATGCATCAGGGCGCTCAACGAGTTCCTCTCTGAAAGTCGTTCAGAAGACTTGGTGTTCTCTGCTCAGACACGCTCGTAGCTAAGCAGGACGTTTTTTTTGAGGACGCTCAACAGCGGACGCTTTCCAGGACGCTAAGCAGGACGCTTTTGAGACGCTCGGCAGGACGCTTTTGAGGACGCTCAGCAGGACGCTTTTGAGGACGCTCAGCAGGACGCTTATGAGGACGCTTTTGTGGACATTCGCCAGGACGCTTCGGTGGAAGCTCGGCAGGACGCTTTGCGAGAGTAAAGGCGTCTTATTTGCTGTTCACGAGCGTTTTCTTAGGACGCTTGACGCTTTTATAAACGCTCGTCAAGACGAGGTTTTTTCAGGACTCTCCACAGGACATTCCTTTACAGAAAAAAGGATTCAGAGTTGCGAGAGACATACCCGAATTTTTTCTTCGATCCCTCTTTCCTCTTCATCGATTTTCTCTGAGAATCGGGAAGATTATATACTCGGATTCCTGGGTGACTTTCGGTCATGTTAAAGGGTTTTCCCCTATTAGCAAAGTGCTAATAGTTTTGTCAAGTAAGGACGTTTTCCCCATTGTCAAGATATTAAACGTTTTGTCATTTAAGTGGGGGACCCCTCTATAAATGGGGTAGTTCTCATTGACATAGATTTTAACGTTTTTATCGTTTAAGCGGATAAACTCTTTAACAAATTTCGGAAGAGCTCTCATTCATTTTCAGAGGCTCATCCGGGGAGTAAGAAAAAGACTTGTAGACTAGATCCAGGAAGTCTTATGTCCAATATCATAGAACATTGAACGGTCCTTTTCGATCCTCGGTTCTCTCTTGATGATCTCTATTCGAATATTACTCCCTTTTCTTGGAAAAGAGTCTTGGTAAAGAGTCAAGGAGTTCTTTTAAAAAGCCTCATTCATTAGAGCGTGGACAGTCGTTTTCCTTTCTTTCTCTCTTCCTCGTCGAGGAAAGATGTAGTAGAGAATTCGATGTTCAAATTACTACAATACTTACGTAGTTTATCTTTGCGTCATTTTGCTAACGCATGGGTCAAGTCATATACGCATATCGTATTTACCTCTGCGGATAGAAGCCGAAAGAACTGTTGTTCTAATGTACTACGTATATTAACCTCGCGACATGATTCTACTAAGCAGTTGAATTGTCCGAGGAGTAGGCGCATATCCTAGTTATTCTACAGATTGCGACTTAGACGAGAAGTATTCTAATTGAACTGCAACTCTGGGTTGCCTGCAACCTCCCAGGAGTTTGTTTCAATTTTATATACTTATGGTTTTGTCACGACAACACCATTTCAACTTTTATATTTACCGAAATTCGTTTCGCCTAAATATAATTGCTCGAGCATATCTTTTATGCTCGTGGTTCTCGAACGCATTCCTTTGTGGAATATGGATTACCTGGCAACTCAGGATGACGAGTCAGCGGGAGCTCAAGCTCAGCTACGCGGATTGAACTGCCTGATAGCAGCTCAGTATCAGCTGGGCCTCCGAGATGCACGGTTGGTTATGTCTCTCTCTCTCTCCTGCTTTGATTGACTGACCGAACCGTATCTCTGCCCAACAATCATGGACTTAGGTCTCTGATTAACGGGGTTTCTCGCAATTATGAAGGACCATCTACTGCTGTGACGATAGATTCCATCGCCTTCGATATTGCAAGAATTTTCAACAGAGATATCTCTTAGACTCTTTCATCTTTCTGTTTAACGCACGGTAACAGAAGTCTGTACAAGTCTCCCGCTGCATCGCACTGCGATAATGCGAATGATTTTGCAGACATCTGGGTTTGTCTTTAAAATATCTCATATTCGTAGGTGTACAATTGTTCATTGTTCAACCCGAATTAACAGAATATGTCAAAAGACATCGCCTACTCTCCGACCTACAGCTCTACTTCCAAATGTTCAGCCCATGAGAAGCAGTTCTTCAGGCAGCTTTCCCCTGTGTTTTTCATTACTGAAGAACGCCCCGCTTTCATTGCAACTACGACTTCTCACCGGACAGCAATGAAATAGCGGTTAGCGTTTTCAGTCATTTGTAGGCACAGGTTCAGAATCTTGAGAATCCTTCTCTCGATTTGTCTGTGAAGACGTAGGTTGCATTCAATATCTACCTTCGTCTTCAACGGTACAGAGCGATAAGATCTTCAAGAGTAATGGCAGCCTCTTGGCCAAGGCAAAGCAGTGCTGCCTATTTTCAGTGTTCAATCGGAGGAGGCCGTTTCTGGAGATAGTGAAGGGAAATGGACTGTTCCTCCACCTCGACCTCTGTGAAGTTCCTTATGGTTCTATCTTTCCGTCTGAAGTATGAGATAAGCTAGAAGTCCTAACTATTGTAGAATATGCAAATATGTTGTTGACGGTCTCTAGGCTCAGAGATTCGGTTCTGTCAAACAACAAAGCTTCACGATCTTTGAGGTCTGTGGAGATCTTAAAATTCTCTGGATCAAAGGTTCCGGCATGGAACTTAGACGTAGTCTGAGTTTCTGATGCCAAAAGCAATTCGAACCTATCCTTTCTGCGAACTTAATACACGTGACCAGAAAGGCTAATATTCTAACCGTTCTAGCCACGGCAAAGAGGGTTAGTGAGGTTTTAGCCATCATCAGAGGTTTTTGGCCTTTAAAGGACATAATGCGGTCTGTCCTCTAAGCATTCCGTTCTTGATAAGAACGAAACCTGTCTAACCCTTGACCCGAAGGCTTGGAGACCAAGGGTATGGCACATTATTGGGCAAGGGCATTAGAGAGTCCTGTGCCCTGTAGGGTGGGTCTCTCAAGTTTTATCTTGATAAAACTATAGAAAGTCAAGGTCAACGGACAATCTGCGGTGTTCCGTAAAAAGACCAGACTGGTTCATGTCCAAAAACACCCTGGCATTATAGCCAAGGAGTTCTTTTAAGAGGTCTCATTCATTGTGTTTGCATAAAGATTTGAGATTTTTTTCTTAATATGAATGCTCAAGAGGTGAGGGCGCGGCCTCGGAAGCATTTCAACAGAGCATGACACTCGGTAACATCCTGAGTGCCACGCTTTAGCGAAGCAACTCTGTGTTCGCTTCACACTCCCGACAATCTGCGGTGTTCCGTAAAAAGACCAGACTGGTTCATGTCCAAGAACACCCTGGCATTATAGCCAAGGAGTTCTTTTAAGAGGTCTCATTCATTATGTTTTGCATAAAGATTTGAGATTTTTTCTTAATATGAATGCTCAAGAGGTGAGGGCGCGGCCTCGGAAGCATTTCAACAGAGCGTGACACTCGGTAACATCCTGAGTGCCACGCTTTAGCGAAGCAACTCTGTGTTCGCTTCACACTCCCGACGGGATGTGAAGACGACATTTCAGATCCGTAAGTCGCTAGGACCATACATATCCGTAGATAATTATTGGTTGGCAGGAAGCAACACGAATCCTATCCTATAGAAAAGGGATAGGTGTGCTTTTAACTTTGAAGGGTTGGTCGCTTGAGGCGCGTTCCTTTTCTTTAGCCTAGAAGTTATGGAACTAACTTTGATAGGTTAGGTCAGGTGGTGGTTTTAGCTTCGTTGCCCTCAGAAGTATGGTCATATGGTCTAGTCACATTGTGGTCACGCCCCCGTTGACAGACATACATTTTTAGAGCGCACCAGCATTACAGGTCTCTACCTCGCTGGCAACTCTAGTAACGCAGAAGCAGACTTTTTGACAGTAATCACGAAGTCGGCTATGCTAACAGGTGAGGAACTAAGATGTATATCATCTACTTAATTTAAGTTTCCAAAAAAATCCTATTCTGTCTCTTCCCACCATCCGAAGGTGGGATTCAGCTATATATATATCTGTCAGGTAAGTTTCATGAACAAAATGTTATTGTTATAATACAATTAAGTTTGTTCATACTTACCTGGCAGATATATATAATTAAAGTGCCCACCCACCTCCCCTCAGGAGACAGTGGCACTGATAAAATATGAATAGAAAATGGGAATAGTTCCTGATATCCGCCTCCCACGGCGGGAATAGGTACTACCACCTGGCCGCCCACTGCGTGTGCCGCGAATTTTTAAATTCTGTCGGACTTCAGAAAATACAGCTATATATATATCTGCCAGGTAAGTATGAACAAACTTAATTGTATTATAACAATAACATCTTTCTTTTTTCTCTATGAATAATACTTAAGAAGTTAGCAGCCAGATATCTGGATCAAAATGGCCCCCGTCTAGCACAGTCTCTGCTTCATAACCCTCCTCTAAACTAAAGGACACCACAAGAAATTCTCCTTCCGCTCAGATATGCAAATCTTCTCTAAAGGAATTTCCCTCTATGAGTTTTGTGATGAAAGGATGACTACTTGAGTGGATTTGAGGACACTGGAGACTCTGGGCCAGAGTCTTGTACTATCTTATTTCTACTTCCATTCCCTCCCCCCCTCTAACCTCTCCTTTAACCCCCTTCACTTCCATCCTCCTTCCCCCTCCCCTCCCCTCCCCTCCCATCTCTCCTATTACCCTTCCCATCCTCCTCCTTCCATCCCCTTCCCTCCTCTCCCCCTCCTACCATTTCCTTCCCCTCCCCATCCCCCGTCCCTACCCCTCCCCGTAAACAAGGCTGGTGATGCCTAGACTTTGTAACTAATGTGGTTTATAACTGAATAGCTTCCTGATAGTTTCTGGTGCTGCATCAATAGAGCTTTGAAGAAACAATGAGCTCTTTTGTTCTCATCATACTAATGCTCCTCCTCCTCCTGCTGTTTTTATTCATTATTTTATCAATGAGTTTACACATACTATATATGAAGTATGTACTTTATTATGTCCATCTATCTATCTATCTATCACCCTCCTTCCTCTCCCTCTCCCTCCCCTCCAATCTTCCTCCTCTTCACCCTTCCATCCCCCGCCCTTCCCCTTCCCCTACTATCCTCTCCCATTACCTTCCTACTCTACCTTCGCCCTTCCCTTCCCCTCCCCTCTCTCCTTCCAATTCCGCACACTCTTCCCTCCTCCCTTTCCCCTCTCCATCACCCTCCTCTCTTTCCCTATTTTCTCCCCTTCCCCCCTCAATCTTTACTTCCTTCCCCAGCCCTTATCTCTTTCCTTACCCTCCTACTCACCTTCCTCCCCCTTACCCTTTCTCCTACCCTCCCCTTCCCCTCACCCTCCTACTCACTCTTCTCTTCCCCCTCCCCCTACCCATCCCCATTCCCTCCCTCCCTCCCTGTAAACAGGGCAGGTGAAGTCGGTAGACTTTGCAACTACTGTGGTTGGTCTATAAATCACTGGTTGTTGAAGAATGTCTGTGTTGTTTGTTGCCGTAAAGTTTCAAATCGTTCGTTCTGTCACTTCCTTTTAATTTCTTGTGCTCAATCTGTGTAGCTTAAAAGAAACATACGAGCACATTCACTTATTTATTTTTTATTTTTATTTTTTAGCTGATAGGTAAGATGGGCGAGAGAAGAGTGAGGGCAGTCAGCTATATAGCTAACCATGGTAGGGAATAGTTTAAAATGTAAAGTATTCATAAGAGTAATGTAAAGTGTGGTTTACCCACAATTTTATTTGGGTAAGGGTACAGTTTTATGGTCTTAATATTAACAAATTACAATAATGATTTGACATAATATTGAGATGATGAATTGTACAGATTACATATTTTAAATGTTATTTCTTAATATAGTATAATTCTATTTAACAAAAGTTCCAATTTTCTAATTTGAACCTGTATGTTAACTTATCATAATGATTTTGCGGTATATTTCCATAGTAAATTTGTACATTTTACTTTTTCACAAGACATTTCTTAATAGTATAATGGTCGAGGTTCATTACGATGAATATATGAAGATCCTCTTCTCCACCATCTGTGGTCTGAGTTGTTTGGATCAAGGTTTCTCTCTTGTGCTTCCGATTCTTCTGTTAATTCACATTCACTATTGTATTGAACCAGTTTACTTCATTAGTTTCCAGTCTGTATAATCTCTGATTAAATGGTTCTTTGTATTTTTTGTGTATTTGTTCTATTTTCAGATAATCATCTTCTTGATTGTTTCTCACTGCAGACCTTGGTATCTTATTTTGTGATATTTGTAATGCAATTATACTGGAAGTCGATGCTAAACACGTGGGAATTGGTGGATATTCCATTATTAGTCTTATTAGGCTTTTTTAGAAATGAATTTTAATATTTGTATTCATATTCCTAAAAATTTTTAGGTTTGTATTTTGTGTTCTTGCTATTCTTAGTCTTTCTCTTACATGTCTTGATATTCGTCTTTGTCCGAATTGCATTCCTAGTATTCTTGTGCTTTTAGTCAAATTCGCTGGTTGTTGATCTAACATTATTTGTGCAGGTTTGTATGCAGATACTGTTACTAGTAGGAATTTAGATTTATTTATCTTTATCTTCCACTTCTTTTCAAATTGATTTATTCGTTCAATTTTTTTTTTTACTTTTCCAAGTTGGGTCCCTTCTTCGCGTACGTTTTTCTGGGTGTATTACTATTTGAGTTCTATCATCTGCAAAGCAGACATCAGTACAGTACTCTAGTGGTGGAGTCACAAGCTGTTCACTGTTGACCTCTAGATCGATTGACCTAGCTCTCGGTAAACAAACATACTAGAGGCACACAGGTGACAGATATTCTTTTTCATACTTCTTTTCCTCTGGCACAATACATTAAAGCCTTTATCAATAAGACCTTGATTCCCATCAAGCGGTATTTTTTAATAGCTGAGGCACCAAAGCCTTTGCCGGGAGACATTCTGAGAAGGTAGGAAGTTGTGCAGTGGGCAAACCCTATCTTTTTTCGTATTTCCACCCACTTCCTCTTCAGAGAGGGCATTTTGCCTTTGACCCCTGTTTTGTTCATTTATCTTTTATTTTTATTTTATCAGTGGGTGTTGGAGTTCATTTTGTAAACAACGCGGGTGGCTTCAGAGCTTCGACTGATGTGAGGCGGCTAGCCACAAGCAACAAACCTATCAAAATGAGATTTTTTTTTCGTTAACGGGTGCACTTTTTTTTTTTTTTTTTTTTTATTTCACCTTTAATTCTCGTCTTGTGTCGCTGGCGTAATCAATGGGCCGTGCTTATGGGTGTCTGTCTATGGTACAGTTGTAGCAGCGTAAGAAGTTGTACTTACATACTTGGGGAAATTAAACTGTATTCATCGGCGAATTTAAACACGTACACTCAATCTCCCACCCACTTAGGTCGCGCTCCGAGTTTGTGAGTGGGCCCTTTCTGGACGGCGCGTACCACCAACTGTTGCGGAGTAAAACACTCGAACACCTCTTGAACTCTTAAAGGATTTTGCATTGTTTCTTATTTAAAAAAAAAATTTTGTTGCGTTTTTTAATGATTTTGCTGCACATAATGCAAAGCAGTCATGGTATAATTAGGTATACAGACAACACTTGAATTCTACAACATGTATGACATCGAAACGAAGAAAAAATGTCTAAACTGCCGGATTGTAGTTAGGTAGGTGGGGAGGAGGAGGGAGGAGTAAACTCTCTCTCTCTCTCTCATATCAAGATCATCATCATCATTATCTTTCTCTCTCATATCAAGATTATCATTATCTCTCAAATCAAGATCATCATCATCATTATCTGTCTCTCTTTCACATCTGCATTATCATCATCATCATCACCATCTCTCTTAAATGACCACAAAAATACATAACACCCATAAAATATAAGAGAGAGAGAGAGAGAGATATTGTGTTTGGTCAACATTCAGTTCGACTTCCCTATGAAACAGCTCAGTGGTATAAACAGTCTTAGCAATGACTCCAAGGCATCAGAGTCAACCTTCAGTTGCATTCTTATCTTGCAAACTGTGTAGTAGAGCAATGCGGACATTATTTTGCGAACCCAATGGTATATAAGCCTGTTGGCTTCGAATCCTGTTTTGAGTAAGGTAACCTGAGCAAAGATGAAAGAGAATATAACGAAAAGGTCTTAGTAACAAAATAAACGTTTTATTTGGATATTTCCAAATCAACACACTTTGATTCAGTGTACAACAAATTATCAATGACAATTTCAAAGAAAACATTTTGTGCTTATGCACAAATAATTTTGTAATTATTGAAAAAGTCAAACATTAGCAAATGTTGAGCTTTGCAACAACCTGACAATCGCTCGCCTCCCCCCCCTCCCATCCTTCTCTCCCAATCCGCAATTCTCGTTGAATTCTCACTAAACCACCTCCACTCAGCCATATGTTAATACTTTGTTCCACCTTGCGGTCTGTCAAGCAAGGAATCTACGAGATTGCTGCAAATGTTTGGTCAGTGTCTCCTCTACATTCCATTCCTGAACCAAATGCTCCCATAGATTCTCTATGGGATTACAATCGGCTCCCTTAGGGGGCCAGTTCAATAGTCTAATTTCTGGATGCAACTCAAACCAAAGCATGACTGCCTGACTACTAGTGTGGATTGGACTGCTGCTTGCACCAAATGTATAGGCGCTGGTTCCGGGATGGTATCATATGCTCGCACCGATGGTAACAAGGACATCTCAAGAGTATTGAAATACTGTGCTGCTGTCATATATCCAACGTTAGTTGGTTCACCAACCACATCCATCCGTGCATACAGGTTGTCACACGACCGCTTAACGATATTTCTTGGATGTGTCCTTGAACTTATTCCATCTTGCTTGGGAATTAGTGTTGCGGATTCGCCATCACGGCCGACCGATGCTGCGACAGACGGGAAACTTTTCTCGCCGGTCAAAATGACACGCCTCCAAAAATCGAGTCCCACATCTGCACACGACTCGGAAAATCTTTGGCGGGCTTCTCTGTGGTGTGGGCATCAGTTAAGGTTTCCTTCCGTGCAGGGCTAAAACAATGTCGGCCAGTCTCCCGCAATCGCCTCAAATTCAAATTCAGATTAAAAAAATTCATTGACATAAAAAAAGGCATCGAAAGGAGCTGTTAGTCTTGCTAGACAGCCCACTCAAAAAATCAATGACATTACAACCAGTTTTAACAAATGAAAAGGCTTTCTACATAAATAATTTCGAAATTACAAAAAGTGAATTTACACAAACCTTATAAGACTATTTTACAAGATCAGGATTACACAATCAAACACTAAACATTCTACAAATAAAAACAGTAATAAAGTAAATTATCAATTCTGATACCTTATGTCAATGTTTTTAAATTTTTGTGCAATATTCTTGTACAAATTATTATTAATAAAAAAACGCACCATTTGCTCAAAACAATTATTATTAAGATTTTTAATTTCTGCCAAAGAACTACATTCCATAATGTAATGGTGCAGTGTGTGTGTGTGTGTGCGCCTCCTTGTTGTTATTGGGTGACACTTAACTATACTTTTTTTTTTTTTTTTTTTTTCATCTGTCCATCCACTTGTGGTGTTTTCGCATGGTAGCACTGCGTCCCGGGCTTTAAATAGTTACGTTATGTGTAAGTTTTAGGTAAATAAAAGGATATCTGGGTGTACATTTGCAACTGAAGAGTATTTTAATAAATTACTGTATGCTAATTACACCGTTAATATTCGAAATAGGATATTATTATTGTTGCTGAATGTAAGCTGAATGTAACTATATAAAGCCCGGAACGCAGTGTTACCATACGCAAAAACCACAGGCGGATGGACAGATGAAAAAAAAAAAAAAAAACAGATTAGAGTGCGTCCCTGGTTATGTTTACTGCAGTTTTGCGTGGTTTTCTCTCTGATTCCTTTTTCATGCGGCCATCTTCCTCAGGTGTGGTGACTCTTGGCCCTCCTGGTCTGGGCCTGGTGAGCACGTGACCTAACCTTATCTCTGGAGATACCGAAAAGGCGACTTCCCTCCCCTATCCTCTTCCCTGCCTCGCGATAGCCAAAAATCCTGCCTCACTCTGTTATCACATCAGGTCGATTGATTGGCTGTAGTCCTCGGTGGCCTTACACGACGTTGTGGCTGAACCTCCATATCTGTATTTAACACGATAATGAGATTCATGAAACAGCTTGCAAATAAATACAGGGAATCCGTTCAACTATATAGATACTGCTACAATGATATCATGAGGGTTTGTTAGACAGACACAGACACTATGGCATGTCGACAAAGCACACTATAGTCGATTTTTTAAAACCTGGCAAACTTGCACTTAACTTGCACGTAGCTGCTTGTCGCTGATTGGATGAATGTCGTGTTGTCCGAATCTCTCAGTTTTGTTTTCACACTGTTTGAGAATTGTGATTATACGGCCATAGATTGAGATAAGAGCCAAATTATGTAATGTTATGTAAATACCAGTTGTAATAAACTTAAGTATTAAGAACTTACATACCAAATTATATAATAGTTAACAGTTATGAAACAACACTCTCCGAAGCTGTAGACTTAAAATATGTTTCAAACGCATGAACTTAAATGTTTAAATTTCTAGCTAGATTTTTAGTGCAATCGTGCCATTGGTTGTTTGAAAAAAAAAAAAAAACATATTCGTTGCACATTGCTGATGTTGTATAACGCCTAAGAACAAAATACTATCATAGAAATGTGAGCTTGTCAGAAATTTGGGGTGGAGGAGTTGTGGGAGGAACGCCTCGGGGTTGACAGAAAGAAGTTGCGTACTCTCAGCGGGAGGTTCAAAATGCGGGTTGTGGTGTTCTTGCCCTCATAAAATAATAAAGATGTTTATATATCATAATGTTCATTTTTTGCATTTCAAAACTTTAGTTGCTGTTGCTGTCGCCTTAATGATTTCTTTCATTGTCTTGCTAGGGCCCTGTGAAGTGAAACATTGAAAAACATTCATTATTATATTACGCCACTGACTGGTAAGCCTACTGCCAGCAGCATGTATATGCCTGATGTTTGAAGTGCCTTCATCTCTGCTTTGTTCCATATCGTCTCTTGTGGCCACTGCTGAAATAGGTGAAATCGACGACAGTGAGCCAACAGCTCGATAGCCGATTCTAAGCTGATTGATGATGGCATCGCCGGTGTGTGTAGCAGACAGCTCGCCGACTGTTCCTTTCTCACCTCCTCCACCCCAAATGCTCAGGCGATTGATTGATTGATTGTGTATTATATCTGGCGTCACAACATCTGGGTAATTGACACCGAATAAATTAATATAAACTAAATTTTTTGATAAATTTCATATAAAAATCTATAAATATATTATATAAAAATTTTTTTTGTTCATATATAAAAGTTCTTACATAGACAATTTATGTATAATTTAAATTTGGTTAAGGAGGCCAGCCTCCCTCATAAAAATATATAACTTCTCTATATTACAATCCTTTCCAAGAATTGTAGCTAGGATAAAATTACCTACTCTGTCACGACCCCAAGACATGAAACTATGTCTCAAATTCCCAAGTCTGGGACATTCAACCAGCAAATCGTCTCACAGTCAAGGGCACAGTACAGTTCTCGCAAAACGGAGGATTTTCACGAGACATCAAGACCCATGGGTGAGTCTTGTATGTCCAATCCTCAATCTGCACAACATCGTTTCTTGTCTCCTTGGCATATATGGATATGACCAAGGAGACCTGAAGACGTGATACTACGCATTTTTTGATTGTTTAAATATCCTCCCACTGGACTGCCAACATTTTTTAATTCTCTGACCTACTAGAGGATACAAATCCCGATATGGTAGTAGGCATCTTGTGGGTTCTGGGGGAGCTGACCGCAGACTTTGCAAGTTGGTCAGCTTTCTCATTCCCAGCCACCCCACCATGAGAAGGCACCCAACAGAACTTTATTTCTTTTCCTCTTCTTTTAGTAAGCAGCCATTCCAATATATCTAAAATCAGAGGGTTTAAAGGGTTAAAAAGATTCCAGTGACTGAAGAACACTTCTTGAGTCACAATATATAATAAATTACTTTCATTCCGAATTAAAACTTCCTTTAAGCCTTTAAAATTCCATATAACTCTGCTGTAAAAATTGATGCAACAGATGATAACTGCCACTCCTCTCTACATCAGGGAAGACTACACCAAAGCCGACGCCAGCATCTGCTTTGAGCCATCCGTGAAAACTGCAGTGGAGTCGTCATGTTTGCAAGGAATGTTCTAAAAATATTGACCGCGTGGCCTCACTGGACAATTCTGTTTTGGTAAAATTGAAATATCTGCAGAACTTTTACCTCTGGGAAGTTCCAGGGGGGACTAACTGAATATTTTTGCTGGTAAAATCTCGACCCTTGGCATGTTTAATTCACGAACAATGGTATTGACTCTAAAAGCGAATGGATGAGGTTGCTTGGGGTGATTTTCAATAAAACTGCCATGCCTTTCATTTCTCATACAAATGCTGGTTAAAGACTTAGATAGCCTCTGGAATCTATACCAGCTCCGAACCAGCAGACGCTTGTAATGAAGATCCAGTGGCACCTCATCAGCATCAACAAGCATGCTCTCGTGGGAGATGATTTAAATGCTCCAGTACCACAACCGTATTCCTCCATGATGAATTGAGTTGAGCATTTTAAGGCTATTTGGCTTTGCAGAAAGTGTACACCTCACATCCATAACTTAATTTTGAAAAGACCAAGGCTTTATATAATCTCAACATCTGAGTTCGGTCTGCACCCCACGAAGTGTGAGACACGACTTTCAGCAAATTCATTGCTTTTAAGCATTTTGCCTTAATATATTTCAGATGTGGAATCCAGGTCAGCTTGCTATCAAAAATCAAGCCAAGAAACCTTGTTTCACCACCACATGGAATTCTCTGCCTATGAATGAATAGATCTGGATCAGGGTGGATTCCCCTTATACGACAAAAGTGCATAGTTACAGTTTTACTGGCGGAAAATCTAAAACCATTAACCTCAGCCCACTTTATTATATTATCAATGCAGAGCTAAGGCGGCGTTCAGCCCACTGCCATCCTTGATGCTGCAAAGGAAATCGATAGGTCATCAACAAAAAGGGTATAGTGTATCTGGGGGAATTATTTTAGAAACCCCATTGATTACCAAGGCAAACAAGGTTACACTTAAAACACTTCCCTTGTGGTACTCCTTCTTCCTGATTGAATACATCTGACATTATTGCTCCAACCTGAACCTGAAATATCCTATTTTTTAAAAAAAGCCTTAATAAACATGGGCAAATTGCCTCTCAGGTTACATTCATAAAGGACCCTCAAAATGCCATATCTCCATGTTGTATCATAAGCCTTCTCTAGGTCAAAGAAAACAGTGATGTGATGTTGCTTGTTGGCAAAAGCTTCACATATTGAAGATTCCATTCGTACCAATACATCAGTTGTGGAGTGCATACTCCGAAAACCACACTGAGCAGCGACAGATATTTACCTCTTTCCAAGTACCACATCAATCGTGTGTTCACCATTTTTTCCATGATCTTACACAAACAAGAAGTTAATGCGATAGGACGATAATTTTCTGTCTTGAATGGATCTTTTCCAGTTTCACAAATGGCAGTAATTTCAAACTTCTCCCAAAGCGTTGGGGAAGATATGTTCTCTGTAAATTCTGTTAATTAGGCTTAATATGAAAAGTCTGGTATTTTCAGGGGTATGCTTAATCATTGATATGTTATATCGTCCAGTCCAGGAGCTGATTCATTACAATTTATTCAAGCTGATTCAAATTCTCTAATAGTAAAGGAGCATTGTATTGCTCATGTCTTAAGGTATTAAATCAATTTTCGACCTGTTCTATTTATCCGCTCTTGAGCTGAATAGGGTCTATCATCATTTTTTCTTTGCAACATTAGCAAAATGATTAGCAAACTCATTTGCCACTAACTGGGGGTCTGCTACCTCACAACCATTCACCTTGATAACGGGAGGTTGACAAGGAGTAAACTTGCCTGCTATTTTTCTAACTCTCTTCCAAACTAGAGTCAGAGGATTTTTGTTTTCGAATTTTAGTGAAGATATGAATATCGTCCAAGATTCTTTTCGTGCTTTTTTGATTTCCATGCGAAAATGAGCTCTCGCTTTTCGAATTCTACACGATAATACTCACATTTTCGTCTGCGGTATCTGGTGAAGGCAGATCTCATATTTCTATGAGTTTTCCTGGCATTTACGTGTCCACCAGGGAACTGGTCGGCGGACAAATTTGCCCGAAGTCCTAGGTATAGATTGAAGACCAGCTGAGAACATCATTGTATTCAAAAAGTCAAGAGCGTCATCTACACAGGGAAAGTCATCAGCAGAGTCATCTATTGAGCTGTGCTCCTGGAATGTTGACCAATCAGCTTTAACCAATGTTCCATTTGGTAGCCTTGAAGATGGAGGACTTGATGCTACACTCACACTATCGAAAATGGTCACTGGTAAATCTATCATTTTATAGTTCTCAATTAAAGTCAATAATACAGTCATCACTACATATAGATAAATCAATTGCTGATAACGTGCCTGTTTGAACATGAAAATGCGTAGACTCCCCAGAGTTGAGGATCCCAACATTTTCATCTTCTATGATGGAACCTAACACCTTCCTCTTTGATTGGTGATGAATGTCACCCCGCAAAGAGGAGGATTTCTGCTATTCATATCTCCCAAAATAACAAAGGGCGTGGTAACTGTTGAATAAGAGATTTAAATTCATTGATGGGGAAGGCTTCATTAGGTGGTAGATAAAGAGAGCATATTGTATTTTCTTTGCAAGTGGATCTGCACACCTATCACTTGCAATGCTGATTGGATACTGATAGGATTTTGTGGGTGTCCATTTTCGAACATACAAAGCGACACCACCATGGCTTCCAATATTCAAATTATAAGTGGAGTGATAGGATGTATACTCTCGTGGGCTGGGGCACATATTATTACCAATCATTGTCTCCTGCAGAGCTTATCAAACACAGGAGACACTTCTGATATGAGCAGCCTTAATTCTTCCCATTTATTAGCTCTTAATCCCTGACAGTTCACTGTAGAAAATGAATGAATTTACTTCCCTTTAGAGGCTGTTAAATTAGAGCCTCTTTTAAGAGCTTTCAGCTTACTGACTTGCTCCTTATTTCTGGAAGGAGACCGATTATTTATGGCTGCCTTCCTTTTCAGAGGGTTATCGGTCTCAGGAACACCAGACAAAGCTGATGCTGCCTGAGGAGGGGTGTGAAGGTTGGACATTGGTGCATTCTCCAAAGGATCAGAAGCACCATTTAAAGCTGGTACAGCCTCCAGTGAGGTGGACGTGCCAGGTACACCTGGCACAGCCTCCAGAGAGGCAGGAGTCCCCAGAAATCATTGGTTCTGCTTCCATAGAAGCAGAAGTGCCAGAAACCACTGGCACTGCTCCAAAGAGGCGGGAGTGCCAGAATCAACTGGCACTGCCTCCGAAGAGGCAGGGGCGCCAGGAACTTGGTTACTGGCACTGCCTCAGAAGAGGCAGGGGCGCCAGGAATTACTGGCGCGGCCTCCAAAGAGGCAGGAGCGCCAGGAGTCACTGGCGCAGCCTCCGAAGAGCGGCATGAGCGCCAGCAATCACTGGCGCTGCCTCCAAAGAGGCACGAGTACAGGTCGTGGAACTGTGGTTTATTAACATTCTTAGTTTTGGTGACATTGATATTTTTCTTCTTCTTGGTTGGCAGCAACACTGGAAAAAAACAAAAGATATTCCTGGCTTCAATGTACTGAACTCAACACTCTCTCTTTTGCCTCTCCAAATGTGATACGTTCGGTCACCCTTATGTCTGAATTTCTTTTTCCATGATTGTATACATCGCAATTAAGTGATGATGGATGATTTCTCCACAATGCCACACATCTGGCCTCCTTATTACATATGCCATGCTCTGGCTCACTGCATTTAACACAAGTAGCAGGCTTGCCTTGTAATTTCTGTCTGCATGACCCCAACCAAACATGTGTCCAAATTCTTGACAATAAAAACATCTCCTCGGTCTTGGATATACTGTTTAATCCTTAAAACGTAACCAGGCTGCTTTCACTATACTAGGCAATCGGGTGGAATTGAAAGTAACAATTAAATTGGAAGTGGGACTAGGACTCCCATTTATCTTCTTCTTCATTCTTTCAATTTCGGTTATTACCGCCTTGACTCCTTAATTCCTCTACGAGCCTTTCCTCAGAGTAATCACAAGCTGGGGTGCATATATCATGCCCTTGGAGTAATTCCAAAAAGCATGTCTGCACACTCTACTTTAACTCCTCCAAGGTGAGATAATGTTTTTAGCTGTTCACTCTCTTTTGCCGAGGCAGATTCCACTGTCAGCTTTCCTCGCCCCTCAGAAGAAATCTTAGGCTCTCGGCGCACAGCACCTGACAATATCTTTATACATTAAAATGTCACAATCAGAGTCTTCCAAATTAAAAGTCAAATATTTATCATAAGAGTTTTCAAACATTCCGGGTCCGGGTCCTATTTCTGTAACTATATTTTTACTAAATTTCCCCTTACTCCGTACTGGAGCATAGGGTTTCAGTGTGATTACACTGGAAGGTTTTTTTTGAGTTTTCCAGAGGATGGTTGCCAGTGGAGGTTCCTGCAGTCATCAACTGTGCCGATTCATTACCATCAAAGGGTCCAGGGGTACTTGATTCTTTATTTGTATTATTCATAAAGATCAAAGTATTGGTAAAAAAAAAAAAAAAAAAAAGATAAATAAACCTGAAAACCTTAAAAAGACATCATCAGCCTTTCATGAAGTTTATTCTTCCACTAATGGCACAAGTGAGAACTGACTCCCAAATGTCCGCGTCCCTACCCTACCCCACAGGGGATGGCACAACATGATTAGAGTGGCCCAAGTGTAAGCCAAACCCGCTTGATAGGACTGAGAGTATTCCAGAATACATCATCCCACCCTAATCACATTATGGGCAAACCGGACAGAATGCCGAGAGTCCTATCCGCAAAACTAGACCCCCCTGGAATCCGTGGTCCAGCCCTGCAAAATAGTTCCGCCTGATATCACTCAGGTCCGAACATTATCGAGCAGTTGATGGTCCTGCCACAGTTCCCACTATTTAGCTTCAGATATAAAACCCAGTCCCAGCTATGATTATCTTTTCTGTTTACCAGGTCCAGTAAATTTTATCAAGGTGGAAAATTTCCACAATTAATCCAAAGGGGAAAAAAAAGGAGAGAAAAAAAAAATTACATGAAGGAGAAGGATGTAGTAAGAATGAAAATATTGCAGAAAGAAGGAAAAGTTCTGACTAATTTAGTTGGATCAGCAGCTGAGCCCCAAGGACAAGTGAAAAAAGGAACCCACCAGGCATCACGGCACAGCTGCTGATCCCTAAGCCCCCTACCCACGCCAAGGGGTCAGCATCTAGGGGAAATGCTCAGCGAGCTTACATTTTCTACGATAGTATTTTGTTCTTAGGCGTTATACAACCTTCAGCAATGTACAATAAATACGTTTTGCTTTTTTCCAAACCACCAATGGCACGATTGCACTAAAGATCTAGCTAGAAATTTAAACATTAAAGTTCATGCGTTTGAAACATATTTCAAGTCTACAGCTTCGGAGAGTGTTGTTTCATAACTGTTAACTATTTATATAATAATTTGGTATTGTAAGTTCTTAATACTTAAGTTTATTACAACTGGTATTTACATAACATTACATAATTTGACTCTTATCTCAATCTATGGCCGTATAATCACAATTCTGAAACAGTGTGAAAACAAAACAGAGATTCGGACAACACGACATTCATCCAATCAGCGACAAGCAGCTACGTGCAAGTTTGCCAGGTTTAAAAAAATCGACTATACCTTTTCAGCAGACTTTTAAACCAAATTTTCTTCAGTAGACGTTTAAACCAAGATAAGGCAAATCCTGCTCCTACTCATTACGGTAGCTTGGTCGGCGCTGTGATTCGACCACTTGTGTGACGTTGCTTCAGATTGTCATTTACACACACACATTCTTCCCCTCCCTCCCTCCCACCCCCCACTTACCTAACTACAACTCGGCTGTTTAGGCATTCTGTCTTCGTTTCGATATTATACAGGTTGTAGAATTCAACAGTGTTGTCTATATAATCATACCATGACTGCTTTGCATTATATGCAGAAAAATCATAAAAAAAAGGACATCAAAATCCGGAGGAGTTCAAAAGGTGTTCGAGTGTTTCACTCCGTGATAGTTGGCGTTGCCCGCCGTCCAGAAAGGCCCCACTCACAGACTAGGTCGGAGATTGTGGTTTCCGAGTGTTACATACATATATACTTGCATTTTATATAATATATATATATATTGTGTGTGCGTGTATATTTCATAGTAGTTAAATCACATATTCCATTTACCGAGTAATAGTTGAGAGGAGGACAAGACAGAAGCCGCTCATTTGATTTTTGATTGCTGTACTGGAGAAAAAAGTTAAAAGTATTTTTTGTCTGTGGGAAACAATAGAAGTTGTAATACGTCTCTTGATTTCCATTTCCTGGCAAATTGTGTCTTCGACGTCGGTTGTTGGAGAAGAGGATCTGAATCCTTATGTGATGTTTTGTTTGTTTTATTTTATTCATTTGGAAAAGTGAGTCTTTGAAGTTGATATCCTTCGTATATATACTCAAAAACATACGCTTACGTTCATACTAATTATGTATATTAAACTAGTTGTACCTGGATTATTTTCATTGCACATTAGGCAGAGGTCAAGTGGAGGAGGAGAAAGGAAGAGAAGGAAGAAGAGGAGGAGTGTTCCTACACCAGAAGTGCTTCTTCCTCATCCTCCACCTATTACAACACCACCTCCATCACAGAACAGAGACAATTTAAATACAATCTGTTGTTTCACAAACATCAGTGTCTTGCCACCTCTCTCTCTTCAGTTATACCTAAATGTTTGTTTATACGAACCGCTTTCTCTCTCTCTCTCTCTCTCTCTCTCCTTTTCTCTTTTGTCATAGCCAAATGTTTGTCTCTGTACAGACCCCCCCCCCTCTCTCTCTCTCTCTCCCTCTCTCTCCATAAATGTTTGTTGACGAACCATTTCTCTCTCTCTCTCTCTCTCTCTCACACACACACACACACACACGATCGGGGAAGAAAGGTGTCAACCATAACAGGCCATTGGACTTGAAAGAGGATGACTTGGAAACTTGAGTGTCAGAGAGAGAGAGAGAGAGAGAGAGAGAGAGAGAGAGAGGGGGGGGGGGGTGGCGGCAAGACGCTGATGGTGTAACAATGGATCGCACTTAAATCGTCTCTATGATGGAGGTGTTATAATGCGTGGAGGATGATGAAGAAGCACTTTGATGAAGGAACACTCCTCCTCTCCCTCCCCGTTGATCATAGCATTATATCTACCCATTTCCATATTGTGTGGTCGAAAGATATATACAGATCATAACTACGCCGAATGATCTCAATACTATAAAAATACAAGCGCACGAAAGGCGAGCTTGTATCAAATAACCTACGAAGACCAAACAAAAACAAACGATAGGCCCTATACTGTTTTATCGCATTTCAAATAAATTAAAAGAGTTCCGGCAAACAATAAATAAATAAGAGCAAATGCAATTTGTCATAATTTTTTGCGTGTAAATGAAACGAGTCTGTTAATATTCGGAATATCATTATTGTGTATGATTCTCTCCGGGTTTGGTGAAGGTGACAGCCATGATTCTGTGCCAGGGTGGAAAGTGTCTGTTGGCTTCCTCTGTTGAAATGTCCTGCTTTTGAGCATATTGTGACCGTGGCACGTTAATACAGTGGCGATTTCAGTTTTTGAACCACCACGACATTCGTGTTAAGCCGGCCACTTCCGTTCAGTTATGCCTGCACAGTCCAACTGTGCAGTTATAACTGCGCAGGCATAACTGAACGTTAGTGGCGGCCGTTATACTATATACCACATTATATAGAGTAAAAGAAATACTGTAAAATATTCCGAGCTCGTTATTCAAAATTCCCAGTACTAAGTAAGGCCCTTTGGTTACTGGTTGTCTCAACGTCTATTCTGTCAAACGTTGCTGTGATGCAAAAGGACACTGGCTCTATCTTGTCAATCGCTAAGAGTTTTCTTGCAATAAGTAGGCCGGACGCCATCATTCTTCAGTTTGAGACATGTAAAGGCAGCCATAAAATTGTTTAGCAAAATGCAGTTGATCTAATTAATGGTTTCTCAACGAAATCCCGAAGGTGTCTGTCACTCTCGGTGGGAGTATTTCAGGACGACGTCAACAAACCGTAGAAAACTGAATCTGCCATTGGATTTACAATGCTGTATCTTTCATATATGGCACTAATCTTGGTTGAAGTTATAATAATTTTTGTTGCCAATAAACGTGAGGCTGACTCGGAGATTGCTAGTTGCATGTAGTAAATGACGTTTGGTAGCCAGACTAGGCCTATGCCCGCAAACTTCTCATTTGGTAAAATGCTTTATCATTTAAGCCTTATTCTGTAGCTTCATTCAGAATATATAAAGGTAGGTTTTTTCTGGGATAAAAGTTAACGAATCATCATGCCAATGAAAGAAAGGCCTTTCTAAATGGAATGGACAAGGGAGACACTATACCTATGCTTACTCATTCGGCAAGAATATTTAGTATTCTGACCTGACCATCTATTAAGAACAATTTTGTTCCAAGTAAGTTTAAATCACGGTGTTATAGTAGTCCACATTTTCATAATTCCCTCCTAAGTATTGTTCCAAAGCCTTTGAATAGAAAGAAATGATTTCTGTTGCCTGGTTTGCCGTTGGTTTGTTACCTAGATGCTGCTAATGGCGGGAAAAATCGTATTTTGCGAAACATGTTTTAAAAACTTCCGGAAATAAGAAAATGCGGTTTGTTACATGAATGGAATATCGCCTTCATAGTGATGCTATTTCTTGCTTGTCACTCAAGATGTTTGGTGGCATATAGGCCTAGAAATAGCTACTGTTAGTGTAACGTGTCTGTTTCAAACGGCCGCTTGAGGTCACACACTCGGCATGGAGAAAGCCTCTCTTTGAGGCCGACTCTGTAGCTTCTTTAATGATGCTATTTATACCTCCCATTTTTTCCGTTATATTATCTGAACAGCACAGATATCATGTCATCTTAGGTTGTTTTCTTCAGCATATTTCTCACTGGTAATGTTATTAAAAAGTTTAACATTTTGGCTTAGCCACGATTCCCAACGCTTAGATCACAATATGATTAATTTTGTGTTTACGGGAATCGCATTTCGTTCAGCCACTTTCCTCTACAGTTTTAACATTACATCGCTTCTCTCACTGACTGAGGAGTTCATTTTTGTAGCTCCTTTTTTTTCCCTCTCATATTTCATTAGACTTTCTTGTGCCTATTTTTTTCTGGCATGATCTCAGGGAGAGAGGGTGGGGTGGGGGAGGATAGGGGCCGAGAAACGGGACGTGTCCCTGAATATAAAAAAAGCCTTTCCTCGTAAAATGCAACGTCTTCTCCCGATTCCAAACAATTGTGCTGAGGTTCGCGCCATAATTCCAATAGAAGTCGTGTCTGCCCTCCATCATTTGTGTTGGTGGGTGGAACTGGAAGGGCGGTTGAGGGAAGGGACCGGGAGGTGGTAGAGCGTGTGGGAGGGGGGATGGGGGTGTGGTAGATGTGCGGAAGGGGGTTGGTATTGGTTGGGTGGCGGTAGAGTGAGGTGATGGGGGATGATGGTAGGGGAGGAGGAGGGGGTTCGCTGTTGAGGAAAGGGAGGGAAGGCACTCTTTTCAAGTGCTGGCTCCACAAACACAGTTGCGGGCACACTACACCATTTATGAGGTACAAAGCTTTATTCTCTCGTTTCCTTTACTCAATTTTAGTTAAGTTTACTTTATGCTACTTCAAAATGTTTATTTGAATTCATGTCTATTATCATTTTCTGCAACAACAGTGGCCCCGAAAAATGAAAGATGTTTTTGGATTAGATATAACACAATATTCCTCTTTTACTTTTAGCCTCCAACCTCTTTCATCTCTTTTTCTTGACATCCATCGCTTTCCAGGTTGAGAACATTCTTCCTTTTGAGGGCTGTTAGGGGATTTCAGAGTCTCTAAATTTATGTCCTGATCTGTTTTTATTTATTGATTTACACATGAATAAAAGTTCAGTGGTGTCCTCCTCCTCCTCCTCCTCCTCCACTGCAAATGTCACAGACCTCGTCCTTAAATTGACCACCCCAGAATTTAGCCTTTTAGTTCAACCTTTGTTTTCAGGTCCCTTATGTACTCGTTTTCCCCTGAAGTTATCTATGAACCTCAGCTTCTTCATTTCTTTCCTCTTTTCTTTCAAAGTCTCTTGGATATCTTATTTAATTCTTATTTTATTTCATCTTTACTTCCCTTTTCAGTGCTTTTGTGGCATATTCTCTCATTCCAATCATTTCTGTATCATTTGGTACATATGTTCACTGAGCTTTTTTGTCCAATATTGTCCATATGGGGCACTTAATTGATCTTCTATTATTTCATTAATCTTTTCTCCTCCGAACTTATGATGCTGTAGAAAAGCATCATTTTCTTATTATATTCAATTCTGCAGGCTACTATATAGCCATATGCCGGGCTCCGCCATGATTCCCCAATACGGCGTGTCCTTAGGTTGTTCATACATTCCTCGGCGGATCCTGTATTGCATTTTCTCTAGTGTATTGAACTCGTTTCCCGTAAAGTTACTTCATGTGTGTGTATATGGTGGCAAATAATGTTGGTAGCACTACCGTTTCATAGATTTTTTTCCTTACATCTAGTGCCATGTTTCCTACTTTCTTAACATCCCCAATATCTTCTCTTTTCTCTTAGGGCCCTTTCACACTATGCGATTCTTGTCGGACCAAGATGCGATTGCAGTGCCTGATCTAAATGCGACACAAAATTGCGCAAATCGTACATTTGTCCGATTCCCGCACAAAATGACCCAATTTTTGACAAGTGCTTGCAGTTTGCTCTCCTCAGCCTGTAGTGATGACTAGATGGACAGGAAGAGATAATTATTGTCTTTACTTATTACATTTGAAAAGAAAAAGAAAAGAAAATCTAGAATCCACTGGGTATACACCCTTTGAATACACACAGGCACTTTTATGGTGCATTTGCCACTCTTTTCGAGGAGCTGAAAAGAGATGATGATAAATTTTTCAATGACATCAGACTGTCGAAAACAACCTTTGACGAACTTTTGTCACGTCTACACGACCAGTTGCTAAGAGAAAATACGACATTCAGAGATGCTATTTCGCCAGCACAACAACTGGCAGTTATCATCAGGTAAGAAGAAATAATATGCACCTTTCCTTGTAAATTTGCTTTTCCATATAAAATAAAAAACGATAAATGAAAGCAACAAGTGTTAGCTGAAACACCTCTATTTTTTAAAAGTATAAACTGATATATCTACCTCAAAAACAAAAGTCTTTTACTTTGATATAAAAAAAAATGCATATCTCTCTCTGTTTCATTAATTATATAATGTAAATAAAACATAAGTGTTAACTATAAAAACTTCTTAGAAAATCATATTTATCGAAATCAAAAGCTTTTAGCCCTCTTTTATATAAATAATTTGGCGATAACCTTTCAATAATTTCAGTATCAAAACGTGTATGTAACCAAAATGAAAAAAACAGCAATTCATTTAGTAAATCATTTCTCAGTAGTTTATACTTAAGCTACCCATACCTATAGTTCTTTCTTATATACCAATAACACTATTTATTATTGTTATTATTATTATCATTGTATGGTGTTTTTTCGTTGCATGGAACCAGCAATGGGAATAACACTATTTATATCCCTCAAATTATTTCAATACCCAATGCACCCGATCACCAGAAGCAGTGGAAGTCTACTGCTGCCGCACGGATATGTAGGAAATAATCGCATAGTGTGAAGACCCGCATTGAACACAATGGCCAACTGCAATCGCGTCTGGGTGCAGTACCGGACATGTCCAGTGTGGCCTGTCGGCTGTAATGCGATGCCGGACCGACATAGTGTGAAAAGGTACATTAGAAATATTAGTCGACTGCTAGCCGGATGCAGGTGCGACATCGTGTCGCATTTACGTGCGACATAGTGTGAAGGGCCCTTAGTGGGTATTCGGTCTTATGTAATATCTGTTCATTTTTTAACATCTGTTTTCTTTGCTTTTTTATCTGTTACTGGCACTGCTGACTTACTTGGATTAGTATTAAATGTAAAATTCTTAAGCTGCTCTAGGCTGCAGCAGTTGCCAATTGCCATTTCTATTCCTTCTTTCCTGCTGGTGGGGAACATTGTGTCATCAACAAATATTAGGGACTTGATTGCTATATTTCTTATGAGTCCTTCCTTCTTTAATCATTCTCTCTGCCTGTCACTATGCTGCAGGGCTTTGGGCCGTGTATTGTACCTTGCCTCACATTTTCTGTTATGTCAATTGTATTAGTTTCTCCCGCAGGGCATCTTATGACTGATTTGCCGTTTTCATTAATTTTTCTTATCAACCATGCATCCTTCCACCCTATTCATTTTCCCCATCTCTTTGATGCAGTCCTTCGGATCCAGTTATGAAAGCATTTATATGCGTCCCCAAACCATACGAACGTTGGGGCTCCCATCACTGAGTTGTAGTCAGTCATTGCATTCAGGGTCTGCAGGTGATCAACTGTGGATCTTCCTTCTATACCACCACATTGGAACTGGCTTATCTTTGGTTTATCTCATCCTTCGTTATTTCTATCCTCATTTTTTCAAATACTTTGCTTATGTTACTAGTAGTGAATATCCCTCTCTTGTTTTCTAATTCTAGTTTGCTTCCTTTTGTATGCACTGATCATATTTCCATTTTCTCCAATTCGTCCGGAGTGGTTAACTCCTCTTCAATGTCTCCAATTAAGAGTGCCAGTCTTTCAGTCATTTCTGTAGCCATACTTTTTATAATTGTATTATTTATACCTTGGCCGTCCGGGATGTATTTATTCTTAAGGTTCCTCAGTTTTTCCTTTTCCACTTATGGACATCCATTTCTGGTACTGGAGGATAATTTCATCTGCTATCCTCCCAATTTCATCTTTAGGTTTATCTAATATGGATAGATCTATTTAATCTTTATAGTATTTTTCATATTCTCTTTTAGTTTCTTCAAAATTTCTATAATTTTCCCTTTCTTGCTTTTTACTGCCACCACATTGTTTGGTTTTGTGCCATCTAGTTTTTTCTTGAAGTCCCAAAAGGCTGCTCCATTTACTCCCCCTTTGGATTTTATTTAGGCTGCTGTTTCCTTTATGCTGATGTCATCTCCCTTCGTTGTTTCTCTAATAATCTATTCACCTATTAATCCCTCCTGCACCTGCCATAGCCTCTTCTCGTAATAGTTTTGATTTTCTTTCCTTTTTCACTTTGCTTTTTTTCTTACACTTTCTCAATATTTTGTCGAGTTGTGTGTGCCATTTGGCGTGTTTCTGTTTTATTTGACCATTTTCTCTTGCTATGTCTACCAAGGCTTGTTTGTCTTATCAATCTTTTAGCTTTCTTACATCTATATATTTTCCACTCTTGCTTCTCTCGCTTACTATTCTCCAATTCATGAGGTCCACTCTCACAGATCAGTGGTCAGAGTGCACTAGTTCAGAGGTTATCCTGTATGGTGTTATTTCTTTTGTTTCATCTATGTCTATTACCTGTGCGCCTCCTCCATCTTCTTCCCTTATCATTACATAGTCAATAATATACTTGTGTATGTTTTGTATCCTTGTTCATGTTCCAATGCATTTTCTGATTATTTAATAACAGTTTGTTTTGTTTGATTAGGTTCAGCAGTGATTTTCCTCCTTTAGTCACTTCTCCCTTATTGTTGGAGATGACGTCTTCTATTTTGCTGTTAAAGTCTCTAAGGATCATTAATTTTTCCTTGTTTTCCTATGCTTTATTTCCTCTTGTATTGAGGAGTACATACTTATCAGCTGGTCATTCTTGCACTTATTTTCCCGTGGGGCACATGTAAAAGCTAACTGTATCTTGTTTGTGCCATTATTAATACTGACCCAGACATTCATGAGTTGTGTTTTCTTCTTTGGTTTGTGGTGACACCTCCTCCATCCCTCCTCCTGTTGTTATGGCACACCTTGTAACCGGTTATTTCCACATATTCATTCTCCGGAAGGTGATTTTCTGTTAGGCACATTAGTACTGGGTTCATCTCGATTATTTCTTTCAAGGTTTCTAATTTTGACTTGATGCCCCTAATATTAACATGATATATTCTTCCGTTAGTGTATAGTCTTTTTTTTTTTTTCATTATACTTCTTGTCTTTTTACAATTGTATTTAGTCTTCCACACCCCTATCCCTATTGACCTCTCCCAAGGTATGGTGGGGTTTCTTACTACTTCTGCCCATGACATGGGGTTTGGTCCCTCTGCTTGTGTATTGCTCATTTCCAAAAAATGTATCTTGTTCGCCACTTCTTCCATTCTTTCTCTTGACATGTCCATTTCATTTTTTACCATGTATACTTTAGTGGTTTTTCTGATCTGGCTATGTACTTCTCGTTCCATGGACATTGTTCCCTTTTTCAAAAAACTTCCACATATACTCATCCTCATCTCTGCTTCCTCCTTTGCTCATGGTCAATGTATGGCTCATTTCTGGGTACCTTTCCTTTCCATTGACTAAAGCCCTGTTTTGGCTTCTGATTCTGTGACTGTATTTACAGTTTCTACCATATTTACAGTGCCCCTCTTTGAAATGCTTATATTCAACCTTTGGCCTACTTCATATCCTCGTACTATAGTCCTATTGTGGCTTATGACTCTGTGACTATATTTACAGTTCCTGCCACATTTGCAGTAACCCTCTGTAGAACTTACATACTGTCCTTTGGCTTACTTCTTTTCTGTCCTGAATGGTCAGGGATCTTTTGTAGATTCTGCTTTTCTGATTATGGAGGTACTCACAAGACTCTCCTTTCTTGCACTTTCCTGCTCTAAAGAACCTGCACTTTACTCTTGTTGGCTTATCCTTATCTTTAGGTGCACTTTGGTTTTCCCGTGATTCTTTCCTTTCTTTCAAACCTCTCTGTTGATTATGGTCCCTGTTCAGGGCTTCCCTATTTAAGCATTGGTCGTCACCAGGCTTAGGTGAGTTACTTACTGGTCTAGACGTTATTTTAGTGGCCTTTCCTTGGTTGTACTTTCTTTGTTTTCCATATCCTTCACTAGGTTTTCATTTAGGGTTTTCGGGTCTGTTACACGAGACCCCATTGATTGCTAACTGTCCTCCTGTTTTCAGGAATTTCTCCAATTGCTTTATCTCATTTTTCTTTGTAAGATCTGCAATCTTCTTTGTAACTGTAGTGATTCTCCCATTGATTTATTCTCTTTTTTTATATATATAATATATATATATATATATATATATATATATATATATATATATATATATATATATATATATATATATATATATATCTATACCCTATATATATACTTTCCCTGCACTTTTTATTCCATCAAACACCACAATCTCCAAGTTCTTGATGATCTGGGAGTTTTCCCCAATCTTCTTTCTCTTAGCAATTTCCTCATCCTGACTTGTTGATTGACCCTTTTTGCCTGTATTCTCTCTTACAGTTTAACAAATACTATTGTTATCTTCCTCATAGAATCTCATGCAATACCAATATAGACCTTTTACCTTTTCTGTCAGGTTTATCGACCACAAGAAATTCCTCATTTGAGGCTTGTTAAGGCCTGTGCTTTCATTTATGCACTGAATGCAGAACCATTTATTGTATTTCTCACACTCGGCACTTCCCGTTGCTGAATAACCACGGGGGGGTGGTTCCATGCAACGTAAAAACACCATACAAACAAACACTCGGCACTTTCGTTCATTGGGCCTAGCTGGACCTTGCATTGTCCACACTGCTATGACTCCTCCCTATCACTTGTTGTGTCCCTCTGGGTGGGGGTAGCTGAAGAAACATCACCGTGGTCTAAATCTGTTAACTTACTGTTGTCATCTACGAGGCCTACCTTTGAGCATTCTTTAGTGTTTAACAGGGAGACGTCACTCCTCTCTAGAATTTTTTTTATTGATTCCTTTACTATGGCCTTTTGTGAAGGCTTGACCTGCCCACCGTTGGAATTCGTTCTGACTTCAGTTTTCATGACCGGTTGTTGACCACCTTCCGCCATGTTTGTTTCCCTGACCACGCTGGATGGATGTCTCCACCAACAACACATGATACACATCTGTTGTACCTGACCTTTTAATCCCGATCTGAATCCTCCCTGTACTAATCAATTCATTTACATCACACCCTCCTCTAGTTGTTTTGACCATCATCAAATTGGTACCCACTTTTGATTAAGACAACAGACTGCGTATAATGCGGAGCAATACGCTTCAAACATCAAATCTAAACTGTGATGCACAAATGCCCTCTCATGCCGCCAAAGGAAAGCTTTTCCTTTCTTTGATGAAAGTGTTGTGTTACTGAAAGTATCCACTGGAGGGGTGGGGGTGATGTGGGGATTGGGGGAAAGCCAGCCGAGGTCAGTGCTTGATGACAGATTAAAAGCCAGCCTTGTGCTGGCACGGGCTCTTGGACTTCAGCAGCCCTTAAAAAATAGTGCGTGGCCACCTAGAGAGAGAGAGAGAGAGTGTGTGTGTGTCAGGAAAGGCAGCCATTCATGAACCGTGTAGGTCTGTCTACCTGTTTATGAATGAGTCCTTCAGGAGGGAATCAGCTTATAAAAGCTGAGATGATGAAGATTTTGCTTACCAATGAGGACTTTAATACTTGTTTTAGTCCATTAATAGAGTATTTCATTGTGTCGCGTTACTACTAACGAATATTTTTCGAAAGATGACGAAAGCCGCATCACAGAGGTGGCATTTTTAATGTGATATTTCTGAAATAAAGGATGTTTCAGTTAGAATCTGATAGTCCTTTGCGGAAGTTTTCATTTGAGCAGCCTATCAGCATTGTATAAATTTCATAAGTTCGTTAAACAATCTCAATAATAAGTTTTTATCTGGGCGTATAAGATCTGCTTGTAATATGTTATATATATAATATATATATATATATATATTATAGTATATATATATATATATATATATATATATATATAAAATATATTGTATATATGTCACTATATTTATATAATATAAATATATATAATATGTATATATGTCAATCAATCACCGTGATTCACATATGTGCATTAAGCTACAAATGTCCTTTAATATCTAATTCGCTCCACCTCGGAATTAATATATTTTCTTATATGTTAACCGAAGGAGAATTTATTATTTTATAAGAAATTCGTCGGCTCATGGGCGCGAACCACTGAACCAAGAAATCTGGATGTACAATGAAGCGCTCTTAACCACACGGTTACCACAAGAGGTATAAGTTAACGCGTGACAGGGTTTTGTAGGTGAGAGTCAGCGTAAACTTAAACCTCTCGTGATGGCCTTGTGGTTAAAGAGAACTTCACTCTATGTTATTTCTCGGTTCCGTGGTTCACGCCCATGAGCCGACGAATTTCTTATCAACTATAAAATTCCCCTTCGGTTAACATATATGTAAATATTTTAATTCCGAGGTAGAGCGTATTAGATATTAAAGGATATTTGCATCTTAATGCACACACACACACATACACACACACACAGTACTGTCCCCTTTACTGTGTTTACAAATATAATAATCTTATTTTTCATATATCTCTACAGACTACCTTAAAATTTAAAGTTTACAAATTTCTTTTGAAATTTGTAAACTGTCTCTCATTTTTCACCTGTGGATATGTGTGATAAATGAATCACGTGCTAAAGTGATTATAATCTATATATATATATATATATATATATATATATATATATGTATATATATATATGTATATATTATGCATGTATAATTCCAAGAACTTTTATAGTTTTCAATTCTGCTGATAATCGCTTATAACCTCCACCATAATCACCTCTCCCTATCTTCTTCTACCAGACCCACCAACTTATTTCCACCTTCACCGCCTAACTAACACTACATCCACTCGCACAGCCTCTCTGCGCCCAGTTCTCCATGGACGTTGTTCAAGCTCAAACCAAAGCAGAGAAAGACAAAAAATATTATTGATTGTAATGAAGTTGAAATAATTTTTCCTAATTATAACCCCCTCCCCTCTTGAGGAGCCCAAGAACTCTCCTCTCTTCCTCAGTGAGGGAGGAGCCTGGATCAAAGGAGCCGTCCACCGAGGATTTCGGATCTCCTCGAATCGATGAATGACGAGACGAAATGGGGGCGGCCGTTGTTCGTTTCCTGAATAATAAACGACAATATACATACTACAGGCTCCTCCTCCTCCTCCTCCTATCCTCCTCCTCCTCCTATCCTCCTCCTCCTCCTCCTCCTCCTCCTCCTCCTCCTCCTCGGCGTCTTGCATTATTTCCTCTTTTCCTTCTCCGTTGTTCTCGTTCCGAAAACGGAGGAAAAATCGGATGAAATTCCCTCTCGGATTCATTTGGCTCCAACGGCTGAGTGATGTCTTCGGCTTCTCTTTATTAGACTCTTTGTTTCTGGGCAAATTACATTGACTTTATTCAGGGTAAGAAAAAAAGTAAAGGGAGATTCAGTCCCCCTTTATCCCTGTTTTGTCAGAATTTGTGTCACAGTTAACAAAATGATTCATTTCGAAAATAGAATCCTCATTCGCTTCATCCTGCATAACCAGAGCTGGGATTAAAACCTCTCCTCCGAAACTTTCTATATATCTCGTAAGTAAATAGCTATAGTTGTCAGTCATTTGAATGTTAACTTCAGCCATAGTAGTTAACTATTGTGAACTATTGGCATAAGTAGCAGATTAAACATGAACTCCTGTAAAAAGTAGAAGTCTCAGTGTAAACATTCGTAATTCGTAGTAATCATGATTAAATAGGTATAACGATTGAGATCCTTAAAACAATTTTCAATGAAATTCATTCATAATAATCAAACAGAAATAGAAACTCTAAAACCAAATATGATTTTAAATTATGATTTTTTCAAGTCCCATGTGACATCATATTCTACATCTGTTGATTAACTGTCGTTTCATGAATTAATTGGCCAATTCGGCGTCGTGGTTTGGCCATATGCCGAATTAAATTCCTCCCTCTGCCCAAATCACAGTTAATATAAATTCCGGAATTGACATCCCGTCCAGATTTCGAAATTCTCTCGTGCTGCCAGAGAGATGGTGGCATAAATGCAAACATAAAATGCGCCTGTTTCGTCAAATGCATTGCATATTGATATGCAGCTTTTTTATCTGTGTAAACGCGACGCGCTTTCGAGCTAAATTGAGTTTTGATTGGCTTAATTTATCTGCAGCGCAAATAAACACTACATAGCGGAAGTGAAATTCGGTTTGAATAATAATTGGTTATATCCGTTATATACATACATATACACGTTTACGTGTATATGTATGTATTATATATATATATATTAATATATATTATATATATTAATATATTATATATATATATTATGTATTCTATACGTGTTCTACTAATTAATAATATCTATATCTAATATATATTATGTCTATATATATATTATATGTATATTTCTTATATATATATAATTAACACGGTATTCTAGATATTATATATAATATATTATCTATATATATATAAATAAATATGAAAAGCGGGACTGATAAAGAAAACCTGGAGATTTGTTAACAAATCTTTCTCACAGAAAACTCTGGAAATGTGAATTTCTAAAGTAAACTTACTTTTTTTTTTTTTTTTTTTTTTTTTTTTTTTTTTTTTTTTTTTTTTTTTTTTTGAGAGTCGATGAACGCAAGGTGAAAATAAAGGAAGATTAATCGAGCGCTGAGACGTTTCCCGCGCGAATGAAGGAATAACAAGTTCATGGAAGCGAAGAGGACAAGAAGCAGCGTCGGATTTTCCCGCCACGACAGAAATCCTCTCGCGCCAAAAGTGGATTCGGAAGGAGGCGACATTTGCCGGAGGAGGGACTGAGGAAGACGCCGCCTGACATTCAGTCGGTAATTAAAAGCATCAGTTATTATTGCACTTCGGTTCCGATTCTCTGTTGCGCGTCGGTGTAGTCTCGCTTACTCGGGGAGTAAGCCTTCAAACAACTTTGTTGTTGTTGTTGTTGTTCTTTGTTTGGTGGGGGTAGGAAAGGTCTATGGAAAAGCCTAGAAATGTCTGAAAAAGGTGTTTCGCGTTGAGTTAAAGATACAGGAATTTTAGGATAGGAAATATATGTTTTATTTATTAGAAAGAAAATGTAGAAAATAACTAATTCGCATGTTAACCAGTACAGAACATTTAGTTCTAAGAAAAATAGCGTATTTTAATTTTCATTGGTGAAATAATTCGCTATTTGACTGTAGATTTAGCATGCGCCCCGAGTAAGCTGGAGGTCGGATCACGTCTTGTTATTGGACAAAAATATCCCCACATTTCTAAAAGGTGTTCATGGGAAAACCTATTCTTTTAGAGAGGTTGAATGATTAAGATATCTAGACCCTCCTTAGGGGTTGATGCAAGATATCTATACTCTGTTTTTTTTCATCTGTCCATCCGCTTGTGGTGTTTTTGTATGGTAACACTGCGTCCCGGGCTTTAGATAGTTACATTCAGCTTACATTCAATGATTATAATAATATCCTATTTCGAATATTAACGGTGTAATTCGCATACAGTAAATGATTAAAACACTTTTCAGTTGCAAATGTACACCCAGATATCCTTTTATTTACCTAAAACTTACAATTAGCGTAACTATCTAAAGATGGGACGCAGTGTTACCATACAAAAACACCACAGGCGGATGGACAGATGAAAAAAAACAGAGTATAGACCCTCCGTAGGGGTTGATGCAAGATATCTAGACCCTCCGTAGGGGGTTGATGCAAGATATCTAGACCCTCCGTAGGGGGTTGATGCCATCGGTGCGTTTTACTTGAGGTTCTTTGCAGCGTCCCTTCGGCCCGTAGCTGCGACCCCTTTCATTCCTTGTACTGTACCTCCGTTCATAGTCCCTTTCTTCTATCTTGCTATCCAGACTCCTCTAACAGTTGATTCATAGTGAAACCACGAGGTTTTCCTCCTGTTACACCTTTGTAACCTTTCACTCTCAATTTCCATTTCAGCGCTGAACAACCTCATGGGTCCAGCACTTGGCCACAGGCATATATCGTATACTCTACTTTATTCTGATAATCTATATCTAAAAAAAGTCTAGTCTGATTTCGGCAAAAACTAATATTCAAAACATAAACAAAGGTCAAATTAGATCCTGAATCATGTCTGTCATTCCGTCGTCGATCACTGGTGCTGCAGCGTCAGTCTCAGTGACCAGAGCAGCAAACTCGATCTTCAGGAAGGCGTTCATTCTCTCGAGGTCTTCCCTTCCCGGGCCATCTCTTCTCTTCTGGTCCGCCACCGAATCGATCGAGACTTGTTTATTGCTTTGCTGGTTAATTCATCACCCCAGACCAACTCGCTTGTAGGGGTGTATGGGGGGAGTTCGGGCTGGCACCTGCCTTATGTATCTCGGTATTATTAGTATGACGGTTGAAAAATACTTATTTTCCATTTCTCTCTCTCTCTCTCTCTCTCTCTCTCTCTCTCTCTCTCTCTGATGGGGCCACTATCTCCTACGCAACATGAATTTAAAAGAAACCGGTAAATTACGCTCTGTTTAATTAATGCCCCTCGAGGAAACACAGCAGTTAATCACACGAATGTGGAAAAGTATTTTTCGTTGATCTAAAAAAAATATAGAAAATTCTTAGCTTTCATTAAATAAAAAAAATCATGTAAATAAGTCTTATGTGTTTCTAACGAGATGGTGAACTGTTTTAATATATATATATATATATATATATATATATATATATATATATATATATATATATATGTATATATATGTATATATATATATATATATATATATATATATATATATATACATATATATATATATATATATATATATATATATATATATATATAGTATATATATATATATATATATATATATATATATATATATATATATAAAAAACACTTTATAATTTTTTTGTCAAAAAAAATCTTGGTCCCCGTTAAATAGAAGAAATATAAATTCGTAAGGATAAATATCTTATTATAAAATAAGATAACGATGAGCTGTTTAACTCGTGAGGTTCAAACGGGTATTAATCACAGTTATATGAATGATTATTACTCCTACACAACTTTGTGGATACATTTGTCGCATTCTAAGGCCACAACATTACTTTGCCTTTATTTTTAAAATCAAAACAATGAATAAAAAAGATAATGGTTATTTTTGATAATGGCTAAGTTGTCGAATATTATGAAATTATAATTGCCACTATATTTTTCCCCTTCCACATTCCCTAATTTAATAACGAAGATAATTGATATAATCTATTGAATATTCCAAAAATACGATTGTCATTAAACACCCTTCTGAAATCGCTCTCCAGTCATACTTCCGCTATGAACATCGAAGTCAGTCAGAGGAAAAAGAAACGTCTTTTCTGGCAGACCACATCGTCGAAATAATGATGGAGATTCATTCCTCCAAGTTCATTTCTTTCTCGCCTCTTCAATGTGCTGGTGCAGAGTCATCCGACCCTTTTGACTCACTCACCGATTTATATGCAAATGAAAGGGAGGCATTTTGTTCCCCGTGTTCAGCAATCCATTATAGAAACATGAGGTTCTCGTGAGGAGGCAGACTCCGGAAGTTGGGCTCTTCCGTTCTGTCTGTCTCTCTCGGTTTATAAGTACCTCTGGTTTAGTCTGATTAAAACGTGTTGTGTTCAACTGAGTTAGTCAGGTAGGCGAATGTATGGTTGTGCCTGTCTCGCTTCTTTGTTTTGCTGATGAGATCCCACCAGACGAACAACTTTCTATCAAGTACAAAATTCCCCCTCTGTTAACATATGAAAATATTTTGTTCCAAGGTAGAGCGAATTGGATATTAAAGGACATTTGTAGCTTAGTGCTTATATATACGTGTATATATATATAATATATATATATTATATATATTATATATATATATATATAATATATATAATCAGGACACCATAAATATAAAGGAAGAGGTGTCCAATCAGACGACAGTCATGTACACGTGTTTTATTATTAAGAAACGTTTCATGTTGTCACCAACACATCATCAGTCTGCAATTGAAATTCAACATTAAAATAAGCTTAAAAATTACAATAAAATTTTAAAAAAATCAGAACGTTAAAATAGAGAATGATAAGAAAACTACCTATTCATAAAGAAGGAAAGAGCTGAGTGACTTTAAACGGTAAGGTTGCATACAACGTAAACCTCATGCCAGAGAGAGAGGAGATGACGAAGTGTTGGAGTTTAAACTAGGTGAAAGGTGCTTAATATACAATGACTCAAGGGTGGTTAGATGGGTAGTTTGCTTTGTGGTGCCAATTATAGAAAAATGTTTCTTTTCGATAGTAACCTTACAACTCTTAGCATGTATTCTTATATTAGAGAACTCGGGATTAGAGATTCTGGACCCAGTTCTATAACTTAATCCCAAATGGCTGTAATAACGGACTTGTAACAGTCTCCGTGAAGAACCAACATAAATACCAAGACATCTTGGGCATTCAAATTTATATATGATATTGGACTTCATGAAATCCTGTAATTTGTCCTTGTAATTAAAAAACCCTCCAATTTTTTGTGGATTCATGGGAATAAGATTAAGTTTCAAAAAACCAAATTCCTTTTCAATAATATTTCTAACTTTTACACGTAAACTGTCTGAATGAATAAATGGGATGGGTGCATACATAGTTAACTTAGGTACATTAAAATTAAGGGTGGGTGCTGACAGATACCTCGTTAGCAATTTACTAATAATGTTAAAAACCAGCTTTTTGGGAAACGAGTTCTTAACAAAATACTCTAAAAGAAACTCGATTTCAAGATGAAAGGAGAGCCAATCAGATGTGTACCGAAGAGCCCTAAAAACCAAAGTAGATATAGCATTAATCTTAAAATTACGGAAACACGAGCTAAAAAAGTTGTTTCCGAGCCCAGTGAAGGCACTCTTTCTAAAAACACTTGTGTTGAAAAGGTGGTTATCTCTAGTTATTTTTATATCCAAGAAGGCCAGGGAGTCATCTTTCTCATTTTCCAACGTAAATTTAATGTTAGGATGGGCTTCATTTAAGTAATCTAAAAAAAGCTGGCATTGCCACGAAAATTTAAATAAGGCAAAAGTATAGTCAACATATCTTCTATAAAAAAGTGGCTTAAAATTCCCAGGACAATCATTAAGAAAATTCTCCTCCAAATGTCCCATAAAAAAATTAGCAAACAACGGTCCCAAAGGAGAACCCATGGCAACCCCATCTGCCTGCAGAAAGAGCTGCCCATTAAAAACAAAGGTGGCATCTTGCACAGCAAGTTCCAAAAATGTTTTAAAAGGTTGCCTATTAAAACCACAGAAGGTCTCATCATTACTAAAAACTTTATCCAAAATGATTTCAATTGTCTGAGAAACAGGGACGTTAGTGAACAATGATTCAACGTCCAAACTGGCCATATACAAATCACCATCCTGTAAAATAATTTCTTGCTGAAATACATAACCATTCTTTAACGAATATTTAGAGTAAGCATATTCACTGAGTATTTTGACTAAGAATTTGGAAATATTATATGTCGGGCTATTAAATGCGGACATTAAACAGGAAAAAGTTATTTCTGATGATGTCTACCAAGAACTATTTGTTACCGGGTCTTCCTTTGGCATTCTTTATGGACTTCCAAAAATACACAAAGACGGTATACCATTGAGACCGATAATGTCCGCATTTAATAGCCCGACATATAATATTTCCAAATTCTTAGTCAAAATACTCAATGAATATGCTTACTCTTATTTCTTAGGGCAATGAGAACGTGTGACCCTTGCAAGATAGAGCAAGAAATAAATTACATCGATAAAAGCTTCGATGCATTAGCATACCCGGAATGATTCAGAAAAAGGGCACTCAACAAAGCTAGAAAAAGTTTTTACAGAGTGAATGTAGAGAATACATGGAATAAAGAAAACAAGAAAATGTTGCCCTCCCTTTTATGCCTAAAATGAAACAAATCACTTCAAAAATGAAAGAAAGTCAATATAAATTTGTATACACCTTTGATAATACCGTAAAAAACAAAGTATGTAAAAATAAATTGGAAGGGGAAGACAGTAATACAGATGATGTAGCGGGGTATACATAATCAGTTGCAATAATTGTGGAGACAGATATTATGTGGGGGAATAAGGACTAGAGTCCAAGAACATAGAAGGGCAGTACAGCTTAACTCTCAGGGGAGTGCTATAGCTAGACATTGTTGGGAAAATGACCATAGGATGGATTTCAAAAACAGTAGGCTTATATACAAAAGCAACAAAATTAGTCACAGGAGGGTAGTAGAAGGTGCACTTATCAGAGAGATTAAAGTAATTGAAGGAAACAAAGGTTTTACCTCAGAAGATCCCATAAGCCGAGCTTTGATATTAAAAGAAGCTAAGATTGACCCTGCTGACCTGGAGATTAGGTTTCCTGCCCAACAGACTTTAAGTGACCACACCCTTACCACAAGGGTGAATCCCATTGACCATCAGCTCAGGATATCAGAGCGACAAGAGGGGATTGGCAACTCTCAAGAAAACCAGAACAGCCATCACATAAATGACAGCTCAACGAGAAGAAGTTCCAGAAGACTGCTGGGCCTTGACCCAGGGTAACATCCCGAACATCTCTTGAGAATGGGCCACAGAAGGGCCTGAAAGTACTCGAGTGTGGAGTAAAACTAAATGTAAATACTTATAAGTAAACAAGTTACAAAGTGATTTTGTGGGTTTCTTTTTCAATCTTTAGAGGAAAACTGAAAGAAGTTTTTGTTAGGTTGAATAATGTTGTTATCCGAAGATTCTGTTGAAGGCTTAGAAACTGCTTGTGGTTGAATATTAAATGAAACAACGATGATGGAACCATCAAAAGTCAATTATCTGCTATAAAAATGAAACTAACATTAAACGTGTATAATCCATCCATGAAATGACGTAGAAAGATGATAACTTTGAAGATAGTTTTCAGTAAATACGTATGTATCCTTTTAATATTGGCGCTTCGCTCGTTGGGTTTTCTTTTCCTCTTAGCTTCTAGTTATTCGTAGACTATCTTTATTTTTTCTTATTTTTTGCTTATTTTTCTCCATTAAATTTTTCTAAGATGAAAATATATTATTCCTCCATCTGGATTGACATTTAGGTTGTGTTGTTTCCTTCCCTTTCTGTGCTTCCTGGAGCCACATCAGCCCCTTCGGCGGCTGTCTCATTAATCAGCATTATAATTCATTAACTTAAAAGGAAGTCAAAATAATTTGGGTAAAATATTTTAAAGAAACAAAATAAGCCAAACGAGATCCACAGACACCAAAACACATTTCATTTCGACACTTGGCCCAGATCTCAACAGACAAAAAACAGCGAAGAATACCGGACGTCAACAAGCTGGATAACTCTTATCTCCTCCACCAGCACTCAAGACCAAATGAATCGAGCTCATTTACCTGGCATTATCTCAAGGGGGGGGGAGGTTGGATAGAGCGCCAAGACGCGTCTTTATGCAAAAGCCTCCTCTCGTAAACTGGAACGTCATCTGTCTCTCCCATAGAAAGAACTCTGCTGACGCCACCTCCGTATTTTCGATCGAAATCGTCTCTCTTCGATTCGATCATTAGCTGCTACTCGACCGATCAACCCACTCGAGTGGAGTCTCCTCCTCCTCCACAGGCTATTGAAATAGGGGCTCTCGAGGGAAGTGTCCGGCCCCGAATGGGACACATGTCAGTGAAATTTCGATTCAGTGGTAGAAAATAATCTTTTGTGGAAGTTCTGTATTATGTCGTTAGTGAATTTTCCAGATTTCATCGGTTATTTCATAATCTGATTTATACCACTTCTGGAAATGTTGTTCATGTTAAGTTTTATGAAGCCGGGGTGGAATTGTCTCCAAGATTTACCTTATGATTAGAAACATTTTTGGAATTTTAGGAAATCTGAATTCAAACGGGGAGTCCAGTATTGCTAATGGACATTTTCACTGATGCTGTTGCTGTTAGTCACCAATGAGAAATTTCAAATGACGCTGGTATTACAAATGGTTAATATCCACAGACATCATTAAGCAACCTATGAAACCTTCACTCGGGAGTATTACAACACGAGTGATCATTGTTGTGATAATAATGATGATATTTAACATAACCATAACGTGTTACTGAAGACTCTCACCAGTTAGTTGAATAAGGCTGATGATCAGCATTTCATTTGGAGGATTATAATAACAGCGGAAATCTTCGTTAGCGCTGTTGGTAGGTAGCAGATAGAATACAAGTCGGTAAAACTCACTGAAATTTCTGTGATGGTAATTAATGGGAATTTTCAGGGTAAATTATTATATACAACTAGGAATTTTCATGGAAGGTATTATACGAAACTAGGAATTTGATGGAAAATGTTATTCTCAACTGGGAATTAGCCTGGAAATATCTGCTACCACGAATATTCATGGAAAGTATTATTTTTAACTAGATTTTTTTTTTTTACCATAGCGTTATGCGTTGGTGGGAATTGCTCTGCGCCGTATCGTACTACGTAGCTCGGAATTTTCAGGGCAATTCCTTTGGGCAACTTGAGATTTTCTTAGAAATCATTATGCAAAATTAGGAATTGAAATGCTTTAATAACGGTTAGTGGAATCGTTTTTGAGAGCAGCGTATCAAAAGTATTATTCCCTAAATGATTTTTTTTTCTGAAGAGGAGAGTTCTCGAAGACAAAAGAACTTGGAGGGACCTTTCCCATAAGGATTAGTTATGAATACAAACCTTAGCAGTTCGTTCATATGATGAAATCTCACGTTCGTGTGAAAGAGACATTCCAGGCCCTTTGCATTTGGCTGACGCCTTTCCAATAATCTAGAACACAATCGAGTGACAAGTAGCGCTGTTATTTATACATAAAATCCTGAAATAAACAACTGTGTTCACCTTTACGCGTCATATGAGAAAACAGGGAAGGGTAATGATACAGTTTCCCCGGTATTGTCACCTGCGATGAAAGTGATCCCCTCCAATAATCCCTCATAAACCTCGTAAGTGGCGGCAAAGCCTGGAATTTCCGGCCTGTTTGCCTTGAATATATATGAGGGCAGCATAAAGTCGCGCTCCCCTGTTTATTGAATTTCATCAAGGAAAAATTTCTATATATATCATTCTGGGGAAGTTCAATATGGTTACTATTATTATTATTATCATTATCATTATCATTATCATTATTAATCAATTGCGATGCTTTGCGAAAGAAAATGTAAGGTTTGAAAAGTAGGAGGAATCTACTTCAGCATTAAAATTATGTTTTTCAAAATCATTCTTTAACCTTTATAACTATTCCGGTGAAAACTCGTAATGCTACAATTTCTTAATAAAAATCTATTTTCCTTATTTTGTATAATCCTAAACCAGTAAGAATTGATATGCGACTACCATCAGCTTTGAAATGAAGACAAATTTCGATTTTTATAAATGCCTTAGAAAATTTACAAATAAAATCATGAAGTCTCCTGCTTTGAGAGATTTCTGAGAACGAAGAGAGAGAGAGAGAGAGAGATTTGAACTTTATTCTCTGATAGTGTTCCGAGTGAAATTCGGTAGGAGGACTTTCCTTGGAACAGACAGACAGACAGACCTTTGTGAAGAAAGCCAACGCCACCTGACTGACGAATGTTGACTCGGCTAATGATGGCGTTCAGAAATTTAAGTCCCACAAGAGGACGACGATTTCTCTCGGGTGCGGTCATAGAAAATAGAAGAGGTTTCTCACGCGAAAACAGTTTTCAGCGGTGCAGCTGCGACCCTCACCAACGTTATTAATCAGAAGGATGAAGGGGAAATATTCCATGATTTTCTTGCTATTCTCAGGAGTCATAAAATGAGAGACTCTTTGGAAGAGTCTTAATCAGATTTCCAATTATTTCCATCATTACTTTTGAGGACTTTTGTTTTAAAACGAAGTTTTCTGTGGTTTTGGTGACAACTTTATCTGGTCGTTTTGTTTCTGGTTTCACTATGAAAGGCTTCTTATTCCATGAAACTTGAAGTGTGACCTTCCAAGCCGATATATTTTTGAGTGTTTTGTAAAAGAAAACTATTGTGCCTGCTTTGTCTATCGTCCAAACTTTTCTCTCTGCCCTCAGATCTTAAAATCCACTGTGGCTAGAGGGCTGCATTTTGGTCTGTTGATCATCAATCATCAGGACATCAACATAACCAAACAAATTGCAGCACTCCAGCCTCTTGTCGATTTATCATTCTATTTTTAGGTTAAAGTTAGTCATGATCGTGCTTCCGACAACGAAATAGTCCAGGCCACCACCTGACCTGGTTAAAATTTCATTGGCCGCGGCTCATATACATTATATGTTGTATAGAAAACTCGATTTAGTCGTCTCTCGTTGCAAACGGTTGATAGTTTCCCCTTAATTTACAAAAGGTACAATGTTCTTGTAAACTTCTCAGCATAGGTAGCTTTTTGTACAATATTTCAGGCGTTGGTTTTTTGTGTGAACTTCCAACCGTTGGTAGCTTTTATGGAGCTCAGTCGTTGTTGGATAAATTGCTGACATAAATTTGGGCCAATCGTTAATTCCCGCAGAGTGGTTGGATACGATCAAGAAAATAAAGGAGATGGTTATGCGGCAGGAATTTGAAAGAAAGATAACGGAACAAGTATATACTTAATATAGGCAACGTAATAATAATAATAATAATGATAATAAAATATGAGTGTGATTGTTGAGTCTAGGCCTATGCTGTCGGCTTTATAACACTGCAGTGCATTTCAGGGCCGTATCTAATTGATTTTCGTCGATCAAATCCTACCAAAGCATCGGATATGTATCTCATTTTGGAAGTAATTATTTATAATAATAATAATTTTATTCAGCTCAAGATCATATGCATGGAATATATAATAACACACACTGTAGATACTTGAAATAACATGACAAACAAAGTTCAATTGGCAATATCCACACAGTTGCTGAAGTAGTATAAAAGATAATGATAATCATAATAATGTCTTATTAAAAAGAATGGCAGAGTTAACTGAATTTATCTTATAAAGAATTTTCTCTATTTTTCAGATAATTCGTTTTCCATAATCCGTGAGACTGCTAAATAACTGGCCTCTATTCATGGTGTTATTCTGGTATTTTGAATGTCAAGGTCTGGTATTATCAATACTAAAATATATGAAATATATATTTTATTCTGATTGTACTTTAATATATATCCGGAGACTACAACGGGATTGTGGAAGGTGATCGCCACAAAATCGTTAATACAGTATTTTTTTATTATTATTGCTGTATATTCAGAGTCGGTTGTTTCCTTAATATCGACATGTTTCGGCCACCTCCCTACCCATCATCTGGACGTTGCAAGGGACCTTCTGAATGGGCATCGTTTGTTGTTAAAGATTAAACCAGCCTTGTGCTGGCACGGGCTCTTTCTCCTGGAGTAGCCCTTAAGTGGACATCGTTGTTGGGTCAGGTTTTATTGGGGGGGGGGGGCGGGTTAGATCTGGGGTCGATTATAATTGTCTGCCTGGGGGATTTCTTCTCGGGCGAAGCCTTCTGGTCAACTGCAGAGGTTGCTCGTTGTTGCCAGCTCTGGAGTAGTTCTGGGACGAATCCTGTTGACTCTGCGTCTTTCGAAAAGGAGTTCCTGCCACGCCCTGGGAGGGAGCAATATTCATCCGCGCCAGGACTGCCCATCATCAGAGGGATCTCCCGACGAGACATTGTAGGAAATTCGAAATCATCTATCAGACTCCGGACCAATTCAAATCAATCAAAATTAAATAAAAAAAATTTATTGACAAAGATACATCAAATGGGATGTATTAGCATGCTAATGCAACCCCAGCAAATATAATTTTTACAATGCTCTTTTATCTATTGCAAGAAAACCTTGGAAACTTATTAACAATTCTTTTTGTGAAATTATTATTCAAGACAAAACAAACTTGCTCAGTAACATTATTAATAGAAACATTTCTAAATTCCCTAAGGTTATCACATTCTAACATATAATGATGCAGAGTATGCGAGTATGCTTCACCACATAATCACCATCCATATATTGCCAACAATAATTATACCCCAACCTCATTCTCATAACAAAAGTATCAACTTTCGAAAGTACCTTACCATATGTAACTTTAGTGTTTTCAGTGACAAACCAATATTGCCCCATACTGACGCTGCCCTCTTCCAAAACCTTTATAGCATTTTCTGTCCCCAGACCTCTCTCTTTTATTCTCATTCCTCTTTTTATTCTATTTAGGGCTCATAGAGGTTCATGTCAATGTAGGCTTTCGTGTGGCTTCCTTGGCCAGATTGTCAGCAACTTCATTTAATAAAATACCAATATGAGATGGACCCAAAAGAACTTTTACAGTTAGTCCTTTCTCCTGAAGCCGACAAACCAATCCTTTACAGAGCACAACCACCTCGCTACTACTGGGAGTTTTGCTATATAAGGCTAGCAAAGCACTCTGCGAATCAACAAACACAAATATACCCTTTATTTTATTAACAACCATTTTGAGGCCCTCATGTATAGCATGTAACTCTGCTGCCGTAGATGACGTTTCATCTTCAAGCCTCTTAGACAGCGTTGCATCCACACTAATATCATTTTCATAATACTCACGAACAACCACACCACAATTAGCTTTATTACCATTTACAGAGCCATCACAATATATGTGAATGGTATTACACCTAGGTAACATATTCAGTTTACTAAGAAAGGATTGTCTTAACACACATGTATTACACTCGCTCTTTTTATAGTCTAATTTACTTATACATATATTTAACCTACAACACAACCACGGCTTTGGACATTTTACTCTTTCCAAATAAACACAATATTTAACAAACGTCATATTTTAACAATATCCTATATAGTTTTTCTCAAAATGACCATTAGGTCTGTTCGAGATTCTAAAGTTACCAGCCATCATATCAATGGCCTTTTTTAAAATCTCTTCACCCCTCCTTATACTGCGGACAACTGCAGCACAGACTATTTCTTGAACTCTCTCGGAGATACTTGGGAGATTCAACTCCATTCTCATGATTTCTATGCGCGTGCTCATGGGACAGCCTAGTATATGCGCATTGCTTGATTTTGTATTATTTCTAACTTCTTTAATTCTCTCCCGGATAGCGATTAGCACCGGGGATGCATAGTCAATAACTGATCGAACTGTGCCTATGTACATCATTCGTAATACAGGTATACCGGCACCATTGCCTCTATTAGCCAACACCTGCAAAGGTCTTAATCTTGCCAGGCAAATATTTCTAACATAATTGACCTCATCCATACATTTGTGAAAGCCAATGTACATGCCAAGATATTTATAAGTTCCTACCATTTCCAATTGCCTCCCATTAAATTGAGATCACTTTTTAATGGAATAACATGATTGGATTTTACTATTACTCTCATTAATAACTAACCCCATGTGTAAGCATAAAGTATGCAGCTCAGCTAAAGCCTCTTTCAAGACAACCTCATCTGTGCACTGGATCATTATGTCGTCAGCGTATATTACAACTTCTGTGCCACTAGGAAAAGAATCCCTTGCAATACGATCCATAAGTACATTAATTAAACAAAGTAGGACTTAAGATGCCCCCCTGTGGCGTACCCAATTCCATATCCATTTCTTCAGACTCATGCACCTGAACCCAGACCTTAGCCCGCCTGTCACTTAAGTAGCTTGCAATCCACCTTAGCAATGATCCCTTAATAGCCCTTATTAACAAGCTCTTCGAGTATGACATCTTTATTTGCCCTGTCAAATGCTCCTTTGAGATCAATAAATGCCCTTCATTTGATATTGCTGTTGCACAGCACTCTTAAAGCACAATCTGCTGTACTCTTTCCCTTAATAAAACCATAAAGATTTTGAGAGAATTGATCACCAATGACAAAAGTAATCTATTAAGAATCATCCGTTCCATTAATTTGCATATCAATATTCTGCGTTACTCTTAGGTACAGGTGCGAGCAATGCCAATCTCCATTTAATGGGTAATTTGCCATTTTCAAAACAAAGATTGATCAAATCAAGTAGTAGGCTATCTTCCATCATTATAAGACAATTTATTATTTCATATGTTACCCCATCTTCCCCAGGAGCAGTCGACCCACCTTTCTTAATTCCCAACAATAATTCATCTTTAGTAAAGGGGAAACTAGTCTCTTCCACCATATCTATTTGCATTCTTACTAACTGTCGTCACTGTGGTCGACGGTTACGTAAACTAGCCTGAACATTGTCCGGTAAATTACTAAAGCTAGAGGCAGATGACCATTTCTTCATTAGTTCATTTGCCATTCCTTTTGGGTCATGATGTGCAATGTTTTTTCTTCTGATCACTCTAACTTTATTCACAGCGTTCCATACACCACTGAGGGACTTCATAAAAGATACTTCCTCTAAAAAGCGATCTCAGTATTTTCCTCTTATTTTTTTTCGTATTTCTGAAGTACCTTCTGCAATTTGTATCATAACCTCTCTATTACTTAGATCATTTGGATTCATGGTCCACATCCTGTGCGCTTTTCTTAAAAGATTGTTCCAACCCTTTATTACTTTGTCATCGGTATACTTTGCTTTTTTAGAATTCACAATAGAACGGTTCTCCTGATTCCCCTTTACGTGCAATATAGAATCTATTACTTTAAGCAAATCATTCTCATCATTTCCATGTCCATTTACATATTTGTAGTCCCTATACTATTCACCAACCTTAGCCATAAATGTAACCTTCTCATCATTCTTGATAGTTAATCTTTTTCGTTTCGGAATGAAAGTTGTCCTTTGTATACCTAGACTCACCTCAAGAGCAAAATGGTCACTTACTAAGTCGCCAATAACGGAGGCAAAGGCTGAATTCATACTCAGACATATTGAAGAGCAGGGCGTAGTCAAGTCGCCCTTTCTCTCACATGAGTGGGGTCTTTATTTCCCAAAACACAAATGTGATCAAGAGAATTAACAATACTGTTCATGACAAACCCATTTTTATTTGAACCCCCATTATTTTCAAAATTCTTATGCGGGGCTAAGGTCACCCAGTAGTAAACACTTTTCTTCAAAAATACATAGGGACAAACTTTCTATATTCAGCATATCACTATGACCATAAACATTAATAATGTATATATAGCAATCAGTAACATACAATTTCAAGGACACAAACTCTGTACCATTAATCATAACAGAGTCACATAAAACAGCAGGAATGCTGTTCTTAATAAAAGTAGTTAACCCTCTGGTGTTATTCTCTAGGCATGCAGGTAATTTAAATCTTTGATATCCTGGCAACTGAAAGCCAGCACCATTTACCCCTACCTCCTGCAAAGCAACTACATCAGGATTGCAAGACAAAACGTATGCATGAATGTCAGTTGCCCGTTTACTTAGACACATACATTACTACTTATATTTATTTGCTCCTTAAAATCTTTTACTTTCGCAATTACGTTATTTCGAAGATTATCATTTGGCTCTTCCATGTACTTCAAAACTGCTTCTTTCTAACAATAAGGCCACATTATGAACCTGGGTTCTGTATGAATCCACCTTCCCTGCTTGACAATCATCTATTGTAATATGTTCCCTCTCACTAACCACATCAGCAGCGTGGATCTCAACCTCACTGTAACCCAAGCGGCGAATATCTTTAGCAGGAGTACTTTTCACACCCAGGCCATTCCTACCAAATATACCTTTCACTTTGCTAATCTTATCAATCTGACCTTGCATAGTTAAGATTAACTTCCTAAGTTCATTTACTTCTAATCGAAGATCGTTTACTGCATCATTATGTTCTTTACTCCTGCGTTCCCATACATTAACCACTGGAGCTGCTGCTGCTGCTGCTGGGCTATTTGAATCGAAACAATTCTGAGGTATTTTCGGTGGTGAATTGATTACTGTGGTTACTGCAACTAATGGTTTTCGCTTACATAACCATGAATTTGCGTTATGCCCTTCTCCACAATGACAGCACTTTAGAATAATTTTAACATTATCCTTCATTTTCTGCAGACAGTCTTTTGAATCATGCTGCAGAATCTACACCTAAAATCATTTTGGCACTTGTATGCCAAATGTCCCCATTGACTACATTTATAGCACATAACAGGAGACTCATTCAATACAGATACCCTTCTTTAACCAATGCAAGAAACAAAAATCTTATCTGGAACTTCACCTCTAATTAACGCTATCGCCTGAGGTTTATAGCACACACCTCACCCCCTTGCTTAACCTCTCTACGCTGGGCCCACACAATTCGCTCGTCCTGTAATATAAGTTCAAGATCCAGACACAATGGAATACCAAAAATAATAATTTTGGTTAATTTTCCTTCCTCCTTCGGTTTTTCCAAACCCAGTAGTTGTTAAAGCTCACCTGATCTTCGTTATCCTCATCAGAAGAGACGTCGGTATTTTTATTTTGTAATACAAGGTCTCTCCCACTCACCCTTTTCCTCTTATTAGCCAAGCCAATAGCATTTCGTTCCTCACAAATAATTGCTGTACCTCCTTGTGCTTCGACTCCTTGCGAGCTTTCCTTGTTTTTCCTCTTTTTCTTCTTCTTTTTTTCTTCCTAAAAGGCTAGGTCATATGACCAGACTCATTACTCGTCAATGCTAAATCCTCACACACAACTCCATCGTCCACAATTATCGGATCATCCGAAAACATACCAGTAGGTTCATCGGCATGCAGCCGGTAGGGACAGTGAAGACTTAAGAGAGTGTTGGAACCAAGGGAGCAGCAGTAAGACACGTCCAACCAGTCCAGACACTCGAGTCTGAGTCACTGTACTTGTCTTGAGTGTGCCCCTGTCTCTGTTTTTTGATGTCATTAGGTCCTTGGTTCCCGTCCTGAAAGGTAGCGGTCAGTTTCTTTCATTCTGTCTGTTGCATATTAGTTTTTTTTAATTTTTTAATTTTTGTTTAAAGTGTAAATATTTTTTTAATTGTAAATTTCTTAATTTTTAAGTCTTTGTAATATTTTTATATATTATAATTACGTTTTTCAGCTTTGAAAATGAGGCTGTGTCCTCGAAACGTCAGAATGTTTAATAAATGGACAATTACTAGTAGACGTCTCCTTCAGCACCTTGTTGTATGTTGGTTGATAGCAACGCTTCCCATATCCAATTTTGTACGATGTATATATATATATATATATATATATATATATATAATATTATATATATAATGTATAGTATATCTACGAATATATATATATATAAATATATATATATATATATATTTTATGCATATGTATATATATGTATATTCATATATGTATAATATATTTGTATATATACTATATGTATATATATTGTGTATATATATGTATGTGTGTATGTACATGTATATATGTGTATATATAATACTGGTAATCTTCTTAGGCACGAAGATATAGTTAATTCAGTTGTATTCCACATAGGAAAATGAAAAAAGGTATATCTCAGAAAATGCCCAACAGTTTCGTCCTCCAATGGACCTCTTCTTGGAGCGTTTATTAAGGAAAGAGATAAAGTTTACAGTGCATGCAAGCCAAGAAAGGCCTAAAATGTTTTTTAAACATACAGTTACCAAAAACTAGCAGTTTGAGCTACAAACTATTCAGCAGTAAAATAACAATAAAAACAAATAAGAATAGCAGTTGAGCAAATGAAAAATACAAAATATCTAACGGGGTAATACATCCATTTGAAAAACAGCATAACAGACAGTACATCTATTACAAGCCTATACTATATGATAGTTAATGGATAACATTATCCAATTTGTACTGACGTTTCATGACATGTAAGATAAAAGGATCTTAATTTATACAAACCAGGGCGATAGATTAAAAAATTTTTTCTTTGCTGTTAACAATGCAAGTTGTCTCTATCAAATTTCTTTTAATAAAACCTGTGCTCTTAAACAAAATCTTTGACCCGAGCCAGTCAATCGGTGCATTATATAAACTACTATGAACACATAAAGCATTGCTCGTATTATTTGTTCGTATATTATATTTATGATTTAAAATGCGTTTTTCGAGTGTCTTCCCAGATTGTCCTATATAAAAACTACCGCACTTGCATGGGATCTTATATATGACTCCTTCATTGTTCTCCGACTATTATGAATTAAAGTTTTTCCAATGGTGCTAGGATATGAAAAAGTTGTACTAAAACCAAGTAACTTTAGGGGTAGACTATAGATTCTAATGTGGGATGGTATGGGAAACATATAAATCCAGTTTTCTGTTTTTCTCCTCATATGAATAAAATGTTTTTCGTGCTAACTTTAGACTGTAATCAATATCTTCCAATTTAAAATTATTTTCAATACCAACTTGATATATAAATTCTAGTTCCTCATTGATAAATTCCGGACTGCAGATATTAATAGCTCTAAGAAAACATTGATCTTAATGCTGAGAGTTTTACTTCTACTTTGTGTGAGGAGTAATTGCTAATAATAAGATTGTATTAGTAGGTTTTCTGTATTATTTAAAACTTTGTAGCTAGAACTTACCACTGACCTCACAACTGTAACATCCAAAAATGAAGATAACACCATTGTCTTCTTCGTCAACCGTAAAAGTTATAAGAGGGCAACTAAATTATTGAGGTCTCTTAAAATCTTCTGAATGTCAATAGAAGTTTTCCAGTACTGCAAATACATCGTCAACATATCTAACCCGGAAAAAAACAATGTCTGCCCATAATTGAATTAGCTATTCTAGATTCATAAAATTCCATGTAAAATTTATTTGATAATACTGGGGACAAGCAATTACCCATCTGCATTCCAAATTTTTGTCGGTAAAATTTGCCATTAAAAATAAACAAGTGTCAACCATGCACAGTCTGATTAGTTCTAAAATTACGTGATTAGGCAAAGACATGACATGTTTATTTAGTTCGCCTATTTAAAAATTCTAAGACGTCGTTGACAGGTACACAGGTGAACAGACTTTTAACATCAAAGCTTACCATTATTTCATCATCTTTTGGAGTTTTCCCGATTATTGTTTACAAAATCTAAATTATTTTTTTCAACATGCGAATTAGATATTGTACCTACAAGTGGTTGCAATAATGTTACTAAGAATTTAGAAAGTGTGTAAGACACTGAACCAATAGTACTAATTATAGACGTAATGGTTGTCCTTCCTTATGGGTTTTAACTGTACCATACAAATAGAGAAGTCTAGCATTTACAGTAGTAAACGTACTAACCATATATTGATTGTTCCAAATATCTTTTCTCAATCTTTTATGAAACTGGGCATTTACTCGCTCACAAGGATTAGAAATCAATGTTCATACGTATCTTGGTCATTTAACAGAATGTTCATTTTATCAACATAGTCTCCTCGATCCAAAACAACAACAACATTAGTTTATCTGCCCTGGTTATGTGGATATCTTTGTCTTTTCTGAGTGAGTCCAAAGCCTTATTCAGACGTTTCGGAAAGAAGTTAAAAGTACAATGTATGAGTATGCACCATACACAACACCTCTGGCCAAATTTAGTGCATTCAATATATCCGGTTTATCAGTATAGCATTTCTCTTTGATAATAAACTGTTTGCTGATTTCCACTATATCAGTTTTCTCGTTGAATTATTGAATTTCAGTCCCAGTTCTAATACACACTTCTCATTTTGCACTTAAAACTTTGGACGACAGATTAGGTAGTTGGTATTTTTCCCATATGTTTTCCAATCAGACTTCGATATGAGAAATCTTAATTTATTATCAAGCCTCCTCTTATGCACTGTGATCTGACGTCGTAGTTGATTGTAGACATAATCCAATAACCTCGCTTGCCAGTCCATAGGAATGTCTCTTAAAAACTGACCACGTAGTTGTACAGACTGAGCAAAATGCTTCCATTTTTTCTTTCTTCGCGTTATCGATGTGTAAATTCAAAATCATGTTTTCCAAATTGCCAAAAGTAAACACTCCTCTTCTCATTGCAGACGTCATCAACGAACGGGGCATCACGCATTCCGCTTTACATTCCCTAAGGAATATCCATTGTAATTTTACTTTGTGAGCCCTAATTAGGGCCTTCTTGAAGTCAAACACTAGTTGTCGGCAACGTGGATACAGATTAAGAAAAGCTTGAAGAATTCGCGTGGACAATCTTATAGTACTGGTAATCTTCTTAGGCACGAAGATATAGTAATTCAGTTGTATTCCACATAGGAAAATGAAAAAAGGTATATCTCAGAAAATGCCCAACAGTTTCGTCCTCCAATGGACCTCTTCTTGGAGCGTTTATTAAGGAAAGAGATAAAGTTTACAGTGCATGCGGCCAAGAAAGGCCTAAAATGTTTTTAAACATACAGTTACCAAAAACTAGCAGTTTGAGCTACAAACTATTCAGCAGTAAAATAACAATAAAAACAAGAATAGCAGTACTGTACTGTATGTTATGCTATTTCAAATGGATGTATTACCTCGTTAGATATTTTGGTATTTTTCATTTGCTCAACTGCTATTCTTGTTTTTATTGTTATTTTACTGCTGAATAGTTTGTAGCTCAAACTGCTAGTTTTTGGTAACTGTATGTGTAAAAACATTTTAGGCCTTTCTTGGCCGCATGCACTGTAAACTTTATCTCTTTCCTTAATAAACGCTCCAAGAAGAGGTCCATTGGAGGACGAAACTGTTGGGCATTTTCTGAGATATACCTTTTTTCATTTTCCTATGTGGAATACAACTGAATGTGTATATATAAGTGTATATATGTGTATAATATTACGTTTATTGCTGCCCCTCTCGTCTACCCAGATTTATTAGTTTATTTTATTCCTAAAAGGGTAGCCATGTTCTCCTAAAAAATCACCTGATTCTCAGGCGGGAAAGGCAAACTTAACCGGGAAAGGCATTTCAGCTATAGACCGGAGCTTAAGCCTGGTTCGCACTATGCCAGTAATTTAGTCAAGTGGCGAGTAATTTAGCTACTAAACGTGTCTGAACACCAAACAGTTTAGTCAAGTAGTTTAGTAAGCTATTTAGTGATTTAGTGTTTAGTCGATCCAAAAATGTTCTATTTTTACGGTCAAGTAGTAGCTCCGCCCACTTGTCATTCGTCCACTAAACCAGTGAGAACACGTGTTGAATTTTGTAATTTAGTGGAGTTCATGAGTTGTAGGTTGCCGCAGAAATGGCACTTCGATGGAATGAAGAGGCAACACTAAAATTTATTTCAAAATATTTGCAACATGAGAGCTTGTGGAATGTTAAATGTCCACAGTATAAAAATAAACAAATCAAGCAAAGTGCCTTCGTTGATCTGGAGAAAACCATGGATATACCTGGATTTGGAGAGAAGGAGATGAACATCAGGTATTTTCTATTTTTATGCCTCCGTAATCATGTTAGTAATTTTTTTCCAGTTGTGATAAGGTTAAAATTGGTTAAAAACGGCTATATGTTTTGCTTTATTCATGTAATTACATTATTATTCTATATTTGTTTGTTTTCTTCTCAGATCAACCTACTCATAAGAATTGAGAAAAAATCAAGGAATCCAAAAAATCTGGTGCCGGGACGGACTCGGTTTACACTCCATCGGTGAAATGGTTCACCATATTAGATGAATGCCTAGGGAATATGATGCAATAATAATGGAAAGTGAAAGCAATTTGGTAAATACATATATTTAATTATGTCTGAATTATAGTATTTCCTTACAATTCTTAATGTATCATTAAGAAAGATATGCCAAAGTAATTGGCATATCTTTCCCGAAGATCAGTAGACCGACCAGAAGAACGGTTGCTTAAACATGTTGGTAGTGGTTCCAATCCTTGAGGTGCTGGCACCTCTCTCCAATTACCGGGGATGACAGTTGCTTCATTGGGATTTTCTTTGTCTTCTGTATATACAAACTGCGTGTTCTGTAATGTTGTTTGTCTGAGCCAATTGTGTAAAGCGCAACATGCCTTGACGATGCTTACCACTTTCTTAGGACTGTAGGGCATTGGTTTCTCAAACACACTGAATCTGGCGGCTAGTATATCAAATGAGTTTTCAACTATTCTCCTAGCCCGCGACAAACGATAATTAAAAATCTTTCGCTTTAATGTTAATTTACTTCCTGGGAAAGGTTTTAACCGGTATTCTTTCAAGGGAAATGCATTGTCGCCAACTAGGAAATGACCTTCTGGTAGCATACCATTCTCTAAAGATTGATACAAACTACAGTTACGAAAAACTCCTCCATCAGAAACTCGACCATTACAACCTATGTCTATATAACTGAAGCAATATTTATGATCTACAACTGCCATTAAGACAACACTGTTTGATTCTTTGTAATTGTAGTATAAACTTCCTGAGTCATGAGGTGCTTTTATAATGACATGCTTGCCATCTATTGCTCCACAGCATCCAGGAAAATTCTATTCTTTCTGAAAACCATTTGCAATCATTTTCCAATCTGTTGTACCAGGAACCTGAAAAAAGTAAAAATAAAGTTAAATTGTGGTTTCAATTTAAACTAATATAATATAGTGGTGAACGGTAGGTACTAATCCCATTAGTATGTCCACCACTTTACATTCCCTCCCTTGATATTATAATGGCTCCTAACTTAAATATATACCTATTAAAATACTTTTTTTTTTTTCCAGATTAACAACGATGGCGTACATATTGCAGAAACTGAACACAATGACTGTAGTGCAGGATAGTTTAGTACAGGACCCAAAACCTACGCCTGCTAGAAAAAAAAAGACCAAAGTGATGCAGCTATCTAGTATGGTATCCCAACTGAAAGACATATCTGAAGCTGCTATGACAGATAAAAACGAGTTCGAGGTTTTTGGGAGACACATTGGGCTTCAACTTAAATCTTTCCCAACACTATTGGCACTCGAAGCCCAGGAGCACATTCAACTCTACATAAATAGAGTTCGACGTCAGCATCTGCTAAGCGTAAATGAACCCCAAACAATTAGCAGACCAATCACGCCACTTTCATCTGGTGATTCAATGGAAGGAAGACACTATACACCCCAGTCTACTATATCTGAAGTACATATTGAACATAATACGTGTAGCCAGGAGTCTGCAATAATATCGACAGACATAATTACTGAAGCCTTTAATATTACTAATTATGATAACTAAACATAAATGTAGCAAATGTTTAATTAATAAATGATTTGTGACATATATTTATGATTTATTTTACTATTACCATTGATTGATGACTTCCTTTAATGATTCGTAGATACAATCGCAAACCTCTATCAAAAATTCTGAAATAGTTGATTTCCCAAGTCGGAATAGATGTGTGAGTGTTCTTAAACTACATCCAGTAGCAAGAAGGTATAGAACTGCCTGTAATTTGGTTTTTGCCGGAACTGCACTCCTTAAATGGGTATCATTTCGTTGAATTTGTGATTGCACTTTCATCAACAGAAAGTTAAAACATTCTTGACTCATTCTGAATGTTGAGTAGTATTCTCTAGGATCTTCTACTTCTAATTCCTTGAGAAGTGAATTAGTAGCTCCTAGTTGATTTCTTCTCTGAATCTGAATCCATTTTCGTTCCCATAATCTTTTTCTTTGTGATACACTTATTTCTTCCTCCACTTCCTCTAAAATAGCTATTGCAATATCTTTGATTAGCCTTTTAGCTTTGCTGCGTTGCCTGTTCATCTTGCGATGCCTTACACACTAATGTACTCTACTTGACTGGTTGTGCGAACGAAATTGATCAGTTTAGTAGGAAAGTAGTAACTAAACTACTCGCCACTTGACTAAATTACTGGCATAGTGTGAACCAGGCTGGGTAAGACAGGCAGGTCACAGGATTAGTTAGCTAGGCTTCGATGTGGGCTTCAGGAATCCCTAACATAAGACCTCTTTTCCCTTCCATTTGCTGGTTGTTTTTCACTTTTCAGGCAATGCCAAAGGCTAATTGTGAAAACAAGATGATTCAAAAACAGCCAGATTCTTTCTCAGTCGAAGCTAGACCTAACGCAAGGCGGACGCGCCTACTCCTCTAACGGGAAGTCCGCCCTTTGTCCAACCGCTGGTGTCCCGGGACCATGTTGATTGATAGCACGACCCATATTCAAGCCTCAAGGAATTACGGTACGTCTAAAAAGTGTAAAACTCCAAACCAGTTCTTTTTCTCCAAGAAGACTCTTGCTAATTTCATTTTCAGTTTTCCCTTGAATCACTTTTACTTTCCCCCGGGGTTATACGAAATTGAATAACAGTAGCTTTGCGCAAGAAGTCTTTCTTTCTTTCTTTTTTCTTTTTTTTTACGCTGTATCTAATCTGGGAAATTTTTCAGATTTGCTGAGTCACGTGTCATGCCTCGCCCGCAAGATTACGATGATTCTTTTTTGAAGCCAGCATTTTATATTATAGATTTGGTCCCACGTGCGGACAAGTTGCATTTCCTTTTGTAGCAAACGTTAGATTGGCATTTACTTTTCCCAGGCTATAACGGCCTCTTGTAAATAAATGTATGTAACGTAAATAGTTGATTTCATGGCGACCTTATTATAGAGTAACGCAGTTCCCTTTGTTAAGGTAAGTTATTCTGCATTTTCCTTAAAATATTTTTCCTTTACGTTTCTGGGCCACAACAAGGCCGGCCCAAACGTAAGAATAAATATATATGTATATGTATATATATGCATATATGTATGTGTATATATATGTATATATATGTATATATGCATATATATATATTATATATATATATATATATATATATATATATATATGTGTGTGTGTGTGTGTATTCATATATGTATATATATTTGTATATATATATGTATATATATGTGTGGTGTATTCATATATGTATATATAAGTATTGTAATATAAATAAGTAATTCTGTTTTGAATAGTTCGGGAAAAAGATTTAGACAATTGTCCAAATGCCAGTTAACTACTTGTTCCCCATTTATCGATCAGGAACGAAGGTTTCGGAGGTCACGTCACAGCAACGAGAGTTATGGTCGGGAGTGAGAAGGTGTCTGTCTTCAAGGAAGGTCACTGATACGTTAGAAGATACATTGTTGGATCCGGTGTTTTCGCCGTTGAGTTGGAGCAAATAATTCCGTTCCCATCTGATGGTTGTGGCTGTATGAGAAGCAGCGTTGGCCCTCTCGAGTTACGTTGGTGTGGCCGGTTTAGATGTGGGAATTTCAGGAGTGTGGCTTCGTTCCTGGATTGTGCTTTCCAGGCGTATCTTCGTATCGGTGGCTGAAGAAGAACCTCTCGCTCAAGAAATTGTTTTCGAATACTCCCTATTCACTCGGAGACCTCTAGAACTGCTTGTTTGAAATCAGCTAAGTTTTGTTTTATTATATTTATTAATTATTTTTCCATGAATATTACCTGAGCTCTTAGATACCGGTCGTATCTGGAAGTGTTTGTTATTTAAGCATCATAAAAGTGCTTTGAAGTGTTGTTTTGTGTGTAATTCTCCTCCTCATAATTAAACCTGTTTTTAAATGTGTGTTGTGGTAGTTCATGATGTGGACATCGTAACATGTTTGGGGGCCTGTCCGGGATCTTTGAATTTCAATTTGAACAAAACAGGTTTAAATGAGGAGTTTATTTAATTGTTGTAGGTTTGAGTGAGGTCATTTAGTTGTTTTATAGCCATTGTAACCAGTCATGTCTGAGTCTGAAACAGAGTATTTAGAAAGTGACTTTGACGTAAAGAAATTTCTGTCGTCCTTACCGGGGGTTGCAGCTTTTCAAAGTCTGTGTAAACGAGAACTTGTGTTAATTGCTAATTATCTAGACATAGGTTTTACTACGGATATGAAAAAGGATGATTTGATAAAGGGTTTGATAGGACACTTGGGTATTGTAGAGGAGAAGGCAGAAGTTTCAAGGGTAAAGGAAAGTGATAGCATAGAAGCTTTGAAACTTAGAATAAAGCTGAACTAGATAGCGAACGAAAGAGTAGCTGCTGAACGTGAAAGAGTAGCTGCGAACGTAAGAGCGGAAGAAAGGGAGAGAGAGGAAACTTGAGCGTGAAAGAATGGAACACGAACTAAAGTTAGAGGAAATTAAGGTAAGACACAGACAAGGTAGTGGAGATTTTGATGTAGCTAAATACATGAAGATGGTTCCCCCTTTTAATGAAAATGAAGTAACTAATTATTTTATAACTTTTGAGAAAGTAGCGAAAGGAATGGGCTGGCCTAAGACCTCATGGTCTATATTATTACAATGTGCATTGAAAGGTAGGGCTCAAGAGGTATTTTCTAGTTTGTCTGAGGAGACGTGTGGTAATTATGACGAATTGAAAAAGTGTATTCTCAAAGCATATGAATTAGTGCCAGAGGCTTGCAGGTTGAAATTTCGTAGGCTTTTTAAGACAGGAGATCAGACTTATGTAGATTTTGCTCGTATAAAAGCTAAATTGCTTGACCATTGGTTGAGATCTAAAGAAATCTGTGATTTTAAAGGGTTTAAACAACTAATAATGTTAGAAGAATTTAAGAATTGTCTATCTAAGGATTTGAAGGTACACTTATGAAGGGAAAAATTTGGTTAGGGGTAGAAGCAGCAAAGAGGGTTTTCAGGAATTGAAAAGTGGTAAGAGTAAAACTGAAAACGCAAGTGATTTGGATAAAAGCGTTGTAGCTCCAGTATTGAAAGGTAATAGTTTGCCTAGTGGGCAGAGGATGCCAATTAAGTGTTTTAACTGTGGTAAACTGGGCCATAGAAAGGCCGACTGTTGGTCCTTAAGGGACGGTAATAGAGAGCATAAACCAGTTGCTTTGGTAAGCAGGGTAAGTGCTGATAGAGAGATTAGTGCATTAAGTGAGGGTGGGAAAAGCCCTGGGTTCTCTGATTTGGAGAGATATAAGTCATTTGTGTCTTATGGTAGTGTAGCTACAGGAAGTGGTAAGGGCAGGAAAGGATTAGTTATTCTCAGAGATACCGGGGCCCTACAGTCATTGATTTTGAAAAGGGCATTGCCTGAAGGTTTCGAGTATGAGGGTAAGGAAAAGGTATTAAGAGTTTTCCAAAAGATAATCTCTAGTCCGTACGAGACTGTGGTTCTGCAGTCTGATTATGCAACGGGTCCGGTTAGGGTTGCCGTTGTGGAAGAAATTCCTGTAGAGGGAGTAGATTTAATATTGGCCAATGATATTGGTGGTAATAGGGTTTTAAGTAACCCACGGTTACTTAATTATCCTCAGTTTTGTGCAAGCACGGAGAGCTTGGAAGGAGAATTTCCTGGTATTTTTCCCGTGTGTGCTATCACACGGTCAATGCGGAAAGTGGAAGCTAGTAGGGATTCTAAGATTGACTTCTCGAAGTGTTTTCTGGGAAAATTTGGTGATTGTTCTGAACAAGGTAAGGTTTTAGCTGTATCTAGAGAGAAATTCATAAGGGATCAGGAAAATGACCTAGAGCTAGCAGAGATAGCTGCAAAGGCTTTTTCAGATAAGGAAATTGAGAACATTCCAGTTGGGTATTATGTCGAAAATGGATTATTGATGAGAAAATTTAGAGCCTCTAAGGTTGCTGCCGATGAAGAATGGAAAGTTAATTACCAAATAGTCGTTCCTCCAAATTACAGACCCTCTATTTTACATTTAGCACATCAGAATCCATTTAGTGGCCATTTCGGAGTCAATAAAACTTTTTACAAATTAACTAAACACTTTTATTGGCCTGGGATTCATTCTGATGTTAAAGCATTTTGTAAGACTTGCCATGTGTGTCAAATGATCGGAAAACCGAACCAAAAGTTGACTAAAGCTCCCCTTGAACCCATACCAGCCATGGAAGAACCATTCCATAGGGTAATAGTGGATATTGTTGGCCCATTGCCAAAGTCAAAAGGTGGAAATCAGTATATACTTACGATCATGGACAGATCCACTAGGTATCCTGAGGCCATTCCGTTGCGGAATGTCTGCTCTAAGAATATTGTAAATGGGATTACGATCATGGACAGATCCACTAGGTATCCTGAGGCCATTCCGTTGCGGAATGTCTGCTCTAAGAATATTGTAAATGGGATGTTTACAATTTTTTTTCACTCGGTTTGGTTTGGATTGCCTAAAGAGGTTCAGTCGACCAGGGTTCAAATTTCTTGAGCAAAATATTTAGACAGGCAATGCAGGAACTAGGAATCAGGCAGGTAACTTCATCAGCATACCATCATCAGAGCCAAGGGGCTGTAGAAAGGTACCATCAAACCTTGAAGACCATGTTGAGAAAATTTTGTTTAGAGAACAAAAGCGATTGGGATAAAGGGGTCTCTTTTTTTGCCCTTCCTTCTGTTTGCCCCTTCCACCTCCAGAGAAACCTCCCTAATGAGTCGTTAGGGTTTTCCTTTCGAGTTGGTATTTGTCATCAGGTTAGAGGACCTTTAAAATTGATTAAAGATCAGTGGATTAATAATGTTGAAGATTCTAATTTTGTTGTTACTGTTTCAGATTCCAGGGAAAGAATCGGGAAAACCTGGGACATAGCTCAGCAGAAGATGAAAAAATACTATGATTTAGGAGCCAAAAAAGTTGACTACAAACCAGGAGATGAGGTATTGGTATTCCTTCCAGTAGCAGGTCAGCCATTACATGCTAAGTTTTCTGGGCCTTACATAATAGAAAAGAAGGTAGGAAATACGGATTATGTTGTTCTTACTCCAGATAGGAGAAGGAAAAAGAGGTTGTGCCATGTTAATATGTTAAAGCCATATTTTTCAAGGACGCCAAAGCCAGTCTTGTTGAATATAAAGTTAAGTAATAGCAATCAAGAGAAACTTAAACTTGAGACTGAGGTTGAAGACTGGCCTATTTCAAATTCAGATGCTTTAAGGAATTTGAAGAATAAATTGGTTCATCTTGAGGGAAGTCGAGGTCAGGAGTTGAGCGATTTACTCTACGATTATAAAGATGTATTTTCAGATGTTCCGGGCAGGACCTGCTCATTACAACATGATGTTGATGTTGGCAATTCAAATCGTATTAAACAGCACCCATATCGCTTGAATCCACTTTTAAAAGGCAGAGATTGTTGAACGGGAAGTAAAATATATGCTCGATCATAAATTAATTGAACATAGTAGCAGCCAGTGGAGTTCCCCTGTAGTACTTGTCAAAAAAAATGATGGTCAATACCGTTTATGTTTTGATTACAGGAAAGTAAATGCAGTCACCAGGACAAATTCATTCCCAATTCCTAGGGTGGATGACTGTATTGATCGCATTGGAAAGGCCAGATTTATCAGCAAGTTTGACATGTTGAAGGGTTATTGGCAGGTAGGTTTGACAGACAGAGCCAAAGAGATATCTGCTTTTGTTACACCCACTGGTTTATATTCCTGCAATGTCATGCCATTTGGAATGAAAAATTCGAGTAGTACTTTTCAGAGACTCATGAATATGATTACCAAAGACCTTGAAGGGTGCACTACGTATATAGATGATGTGGTAATTGTTAGTGATACGTGGGAAGAGCATGTCAAGAAAATTGCTGCATTTTTACAGAAACTCAGAGAAGCAGGTTTGGTAGTGAATTTAAATAAATGCGAATTTGGGAAAGCCAAGGTAGTTTATTTGGGTCACGAAGTGGGTCATGGCAAAGTAGCACCAAAAGATTCAAATATTAAAGCAATTTTAGACTTTCCAGTTCCTAAAGATAAAAAGGGAGTAATGAAGATATCTGGGTCTTGCCATTATATTATAGGAAGTTTGTGGCTAATTTTGCAGATATAGTTGCACCACTAACAAATTTGTTGAGGAAAAGGGTTGATTTTAAATGGGATAACCAGTGCCAGGAAGCTTTTGATAAAGTAAAATCTATTTTGACTACTTCCCCTATTCTGAAAGCACCAGATTTTTCTATTCCTTTCAAGCTAGCAGTGGATGCCAGTGACATTGGTATTGGTGCAGTATTACTGCAGGAAGACGACACTGGGGTAGAGCATCCTATTGCTTATTACTCTAAGAAATTGAATGATTCTCAGAAGAAATACTCCACCATTGAGAAAGAAACTTTGGGTTTAATTTTGGCTTTACAACATTTTGAGGTATATACCAGTACCACCTCTTCATTAACCGTATATACAGACCATAACCCATTAAAATATTTGAATCGTTTCAGGAACAATAATCAGATATTAACAAGACGGAGTCTATTTTTACAACCCTACGATTTGAATATCCTACATATCAAAGGAAAGGAGAACGTCATTCCGGATGCATTGTCAAGGATGTGACTTGCTATATTTTTTGACCTGATATTTGTTGGATGCAAAATATATATTACATATTTTTTCCTTTTTTAGGGGGGAGGTGTAATATAAATAAGTAATTCTGTTTTGAATAGTTCGGGAAAAAGATTTAGACAATTGTCCAAATGCCAGTTAACTACTTGTTCCCCATTTATCGATCAGGAACGAAGGTTTCGGAGGTCACGTCACAGCAACGAGAGTTATGGTCGGGAGTGAGAAGGTGTCTGTCTTCAAGGAAGGTCACTGATACGTTTAGAAGATACATTGTTGGATCCGGTGTTTCGCCGTTGAGTTGGAGCAAATAATTCCGTTCCCATCTGATGGTTGTGGCTGTATGAGAAGCAGCGTTGGCCCTCTCGAGTTACGTTGGTGTGGCCGGTTTAGATGTGGGAATTTCAGAGGTGTGGCTTCGTTCCTGGATTGTGCTTTCCCAGGCGTATCTTCGTATCGGTTGGCTGAAGAGAACCTCTCGCTCAAGAAATTGTTGTTTCGGAATACTCCCTATTCACTCGGAGACCTCTAGAACTGCTTGTTTGAAATCGGCTAAGTTTTGTTTTGTTATTATTTATTAATTATTTTTCCATGAATATTACCTGAGCTCTTAGATCCCACCGGTCGTTATCTGGAAGTGTTTGTTATTTAAGCATCATAAAAGTTGCTTTGAAGTGTTGTTTTGTGTGTAATTCTCCTCCTATAATTGAAACCTGTTTTTATGTGTTGTGGAATAGTTCATGATGTGACATCGTAACAGGTATATATTTATATATGTATATATCTATATATATGTATATATGTATATATATACGTATATATATACGTATATGTGTCTGTGTGTGTCTGTGTGTGTGTGTGTCTGTGTGTGTTGTGTGTAAACAAAAATCAAAGCCCAAAGACAAGATGAATTCTTCTCTCTTAGATAAAACATAGTTAGAATAATTAAAAACTGGTTTTGGAGTCTACGAATTGTGGGATCTGGATTCCTAAACGACCCAGTTTTTTAAAATTAGTATTTTGACTGTTTTATCTAAGAGAAGAATTCATCTTGTCTTTGGGCCTTGATTTTTGTTTACCAAATTTTCAACCAAGTTTTAGTAGTTTTTATTTGCCACTAGAAATCCTCTTTGGTTGACTTCGGTCGTTACAACTCCCAGGTGACTTACCCGGTTTACAGAGAGACTTGCAAAGCATTGCTTACAAAGCTTCTCTAAATTATCTAATAACTGGTTTCCTTTGTTTCGCAAAGATGATTATATGTTATTAAAAACCTTATCCAATAACCCAGACATTGTCATAACCAGACCGGATAAAGGAAGAAGCAAAGTGATACTAAATAAAAATGACTTTGTACAGAAAATGGATGATATTCTCAAAGATACCACTAAATTTGTTGAAGTAGGTGTTCCAACACATCAACCTGTATTTAAGGTGGAGGATGAAATCAATAGATTACTCAAAAGTCTCAAAGATCAGAATATTATAGCTGAAAGCACTTACCAAGAATTATATTGTTCAGGTTCATCCTATGGTGTGTTAGATGGACTTCTTAAAATTCATAAAGATGGTGTTCCTTTACGACCCATTTTGGCAGCCTTCAATACCCCAAATTACAAGATAGCAAAATTCTTGGTACCATTGCTACAGCCATTTGCAAATAATGAATAAGTTTTACTCAATTCTGCTAACCTTGTACCTGATATTCTACCACAGGATGTTGACTTATATATGGTGAGTTTTGGATGTCGCATCTCTTTTTACGAACTTACCGTTGCAGGCGGCAGTGCAGGACACTCGCTTTATTTTTAACAATAAAATTTTTAAACAAGTTGATGGAGTTTCGATGGGGTCGCCACTTGGCCCAGTTATGGCTAACGCTTTTATGTGCTCTTTCGAGGAACAGATGCTGGATGGGTGTCACTTATCATATTGCCCTCTCTTTTATAAGCGATATGTGGATGACACTGTTGCTCTATTTAGGTCCCGAGAAGCAGCCGGAGCTTTCTTGGAATATATCAATGGCCTTCATCCTAATATACATTTCTCAACTGGGCATGAACAAGACAACCAACTTGCTTTTTTAGACGCTTTAATGACTAGGACAGAACATGGTTTTCATACGAGCGTCTTTAGAAAAACGACGTTCACAGGTCAAGGTACTACTAACCTCTATAGCAGCTGTTCCCTAACATTTAAGTTAAATAGTATTTCCACGCTATTACACCGTGCTTATACGTTATCTTCCAGCTGGCATAACTTCCATAGCGAAATCCAGTTTTTACTCCAGTTTTTTAAAAACAATTCGTAGGTATCCTCCAGCCTTATTCTTTAAATATCTTAATAACTTTTTAAATGATAAATTTCAGCCACGTCACCTTGTCCCGAACGTGCCCAAATGATTAATATATGCATCTATACCTTTCATTCAGTCCAACGTATTTAAGGTGCAAATACAAAAAGTAATTCAGAAAACTTTTCCGGCTGTAAATCTTAAGTTGATGGTTAAAAATCCTAAAACTCTGGGTTCTTTGTTCTCCCACAAAGATAAACTTCCGGCTTTGATGCGATCTTTGGTGGTATATTACTTTACTTGCCCGAAATGTAAGATCGGGAAATAAGTGGGAGCCACCAAAAGATTGCTCAAAGTCAGAATCGATTCTCATCTCGGAGTCAGTCACCGTACGGGATGTACTTTGAAAACGAAAGAATTCTCTAACATACGAGAACATTGTAATAAATGTAAAACATCAGTTTCATATAAGGATTTTCGCATTATCACCCAAGCGCCTAATGACTGTTCTCTCTCTTTTTTGGAGTCGTTAACAATCAAACAGCTTGTACCCCCACCCCAATTAAACGGTCAGTACTTCCTTCACGGTTCTATTTATAGCACAGTTGACGTTCTCCTTTCCAAACCAGAGAACGCCCACTCAGTTTTTTTAACTCCATAGTGATAGGTACAAACTTAAGCATCTTCACTTTTTTATTAAAAAAAAAAAAAAAAAAGTTCATTTTTTAAATTATCATATTCAAATTTTATGTCGTCCATTTTTATTGATATCAATACTGGGTCTTTTTTAATTTGGATATTTTATATACTTTACAGCCTTGATGATGAGACCCAAATTCTCGAAAATTTGGACAATAAATGCATGATGCTACGCTGGCTTTTCTCCATCCTATTTATATTATATATGTAAACGTATGTGTATATATATATATATATTATTATATATATAGTATATATATATATATATATATATCTATATATATAATATATATATATAATTATATATATATATAATTATATAAAATCATTCATATCTATAATATATATATATATATATATATATATATATATATATATATCATTCATATATAAATATATATATATATATATATATATATATATATAATATATAAATTTTATATATAATATATTATATACAGATATATATATATATATATATATATGTATATGTATGTATGTATGTATGTTTATATGTATATGTTGTCACATTTGATTCCGTGTGTTAGTATTTCGTGGACTGAGTTCCACATTGCTTAGCTTTGTGTTATAGGTAGGAGTATTAAGGTTTTCCTAGTTTTCACCTCCTACTTCTTACTACCTTATTATTATTAGAATATTAATATTTTGGCTTGCCTATTTGGATCCAATTTGTCATATATTGAAGTATGTTTTCTCTCTTGCTTAGGGCTTAGTGTATTAGCTTTAGGGTATGTTCTGAGTTACCGAGAACCAGGTATTAGTTCTCCTGTTTATTTACTTATACGTCAAAATGCATTTATCCTCACAAGGTTGATTAAAGTTTTTCTAGTTTATGATGAATATTGTTAAAAAACTTGAGTTACAGTTTCTGCTTTCCTTGGCACTGAGGCACATTAATGGACTGACTGCAATCCTACTGAATATAAAGAACTAATAGAACCTGAATTGCAACCTGGGAAGTTGTAACATGAAAGTAAATATGAATATGAATCTTTTATTGGGCAAGAATATGCATACATCTTAAATCTTTACCTGTAAATGTTTCAGAGTATGTATGCATGTAGAACAAAATAAAACTCATTAAAAGACAATGTACGCCACAAAATCCTTATATTTCGAAATGCAAACTTGATCACTGGTGAATCTGCCCAGTTGGTGAACAGGAATCCAGAAGTTTGTTAATCTAAAAAATACATGAATTTTGTCGCGTAAATAATGTTATGGGCCTTTTTAAACCTCACACAACACTTAGATTACACAAGAAGACATTCATGTATGAATGCATACAATCGTCGAGAAACGAAAAAACAACATCTCAGAATTGCAAGGTCGCTTTGAATGGCATCCAACATTAACCTAGCGTTGAAACGCCCACCATGGCATCTGCATATGACTGGGGCATCGACATATGCCCAGAGATAGAGAGAGAGAGAGAGAGTCCCATTCGGAGGAAGATTCGATTCTCGGAATCATTTGCGTCGAGTTAATGTTTACATTTTATCTTCTATTTGTTGCTCTGTTGTGATACAGGGGCTGTTGCCTGCCTGCTGAGTTAGTGGTCTGTTATATTTACCCCCTTGGGAATTGTGGTAATTATAGTAATAAACGTAATAGTAACAATAACAATATGCAGCCGATACTATACTATTTCGAATACCGTCTACTTATACATGCATGAACGAAGGCATAAATAGAAAACACCGGAAATATTTCCAGAGAACTTCTTTCACGAAACGAATTGAATTACAAAAGTCCGAACCGACGATGCTTAACGTTGTAGCTATATTCCAAACAGATTCCCATCAGAGGCAATTCACAGAAGAATTACCGCTGGGAATTCATTCCCGAAAGTCATGGTGGTTCAATGTTATCACGGGCAGAAGATTCCGGTAGGAGTAAGTGATTCAGGAATTTATTCCAGTGATTCTTGATTCCTGATTGATTAATGAAAAATGACTACAAAGCCAAGCACTGAAGGGGCTCTTCCAGTCACTCAGTGCTTAAGGCATTGAAAAGAAGGGGTTGGACAGCAATATGAAACAAAGAGTAGAATCCCGAATGTAGGCCATGCTCTGGGACTTATGAGGTCATTCAGCTCTGAAGCGGAAATTGACAGTAGAAAGGTGTAACAGGAGAAAAGCCTTTTGCAGCTGCACTACGAATCAACTGTTAGGACAGGGTTGAGGAAAGTCAGATGGGGAGAATATGAAAGGAGGTGCAGGTAAAGGACTGAACTCTGTTGCCGCTGGTGGCAGAAGGGACGTTTTGCAAACTACCTTTAAGTAATGCCTACAGTGCACCACGTATGGCAGTAACCCCCTAAGGGGCAGTGATTCCTGATGTAATTGTTTATGATGCTTGAATTATGAGTAACACAACATTACAAATTAAAAGAAAAATGTTGCCCCTAAAAACTAAATGAAAAATATAATCGAAATGAAAAATAAAATTCAAAATTCGCAATAAAGACAATTAAAAATAGAAATTAAAATGAAACATTAAAATCAAAAGGCTCTGTCGGTCCTCATTTCGTAATCACAAAAGACTAAATTTCCGAACAGAATATTTCATAAAGACCAAAGTTTACATCACAATAAAATCTAAAACAAACTGAATTCCAGTACAACTGCCAGAGTGGTTGCATGATGCTTGCAAGCACTGAAATCGAGTGAATAAACTCATTCCATTTCAACATCAACATAGGAAGCAACTGCAAGGGAGCCTTTATGCACCGCCCACAAAAACTTGAAAGAGCCACAAAGGCGTCTCTCCTTAAGCACGTGTCTCATCCTACATATGCTGGAGGAAGCCTTGGGAGTCTTTCTGGAACAAGAGACGAAGGATACCCTCCTCTCTCTCCCGAAGGACTCTTTGTGTTGAGGGGGACGCGAGAATAGGAAAGAAAAGAAGGATAACCATTTCATTCTCATGGGAGCAGTAAAGAACAAAGTGCTCGAAGAAAGAGAGAGAGAGAGGAACTTCCCTGCTATACTGAAATGAAACGAAAGGAAGGTGATCAAACTGAAATTCCATTTTCAGATATGTGAGCAACTATGCTGTTATGATGGTCAATATGATTGTAAGATAGTTAACATATTTGTTAATATAATATGCAGGATGGAAGTAAATATTATTACAAAAGTTTAATCAAAACGCAGAAAATAATACAGTAGGAAATTGAACTGAAATTGAATATCTAGATACGTGAGCAAATATGCTGTGATTATAATTCATATCACCATATCTTAAGGAAGAGGTCATTCAAGAACTTGGAAACCTGCGTATGTAGGAGGGGAGGAAATGTGATGGAATTTCAATTAAACAGAAAATAATCCAAAAGGAGCCGAGAGGGAGCCAAGGGGAATGTTTCCTTCATAAGTGGAATCATGAAAGAATTTGAAGACAACTGCTTCTCCAACTCCTTCCCCGTTGCTGCTCTTTGCCACGTTTCCGACTGAGTTGCAAAATGATTTGGGAGGTGATTAGCGAGGAAGGTCAAAGGTCAACGAACATCAAACATCTCTTAATGGGACAGAAAGAAAGCGGCCTTTTATTCTGCTGCTTCTTCGTTGCATCGCCAGTCCTCTCCCGATTTGCACACAGGCTCAGAAATGGACGATTCGAGAATAAGTTTAGACAGCATACAAACTTTCTACTTTGATAATATAATATATATATATATATATATATAATATATATATATATATATATATATATATACATATATATATATATATATATATATATATAATATATATGTATGTATGTATGTGTGTGTGTGCGCGCGTGTGCGTGTGTATAAATTCCCAACAGAGTTAACACACGAGTGAGGAAAATCGGTTCCAGTGTTCATTATAAGGTGGACTTTATTCGACTTACATTTCAAGAAATTTGACGTCCCACTTTCTCATCAGTGAAAGTCAATGATGATTTCCTCTTCAAACATCTAATTTGCCAAGCGTAGTATATATCAGGAATGCTGGGCACATACATGTTCGTTGAGCATCTGACCAAATATAATATTATTTACGAGGCGAGGAGTTTCGTGAGTTAGGGAAGCAAAGACTTCTAGAGTCGGAGGCGACCGTAGATAGATCTCGACGACCTCAGAGACTTGGAGGTTGCGACCAAGGCAGCAAGGCAGGACGCAATAGGGCAGAATATAGAATTATTCGGGCCGAAAGACAAGGGCTGGGACCTATGAGGTCTTTCAGCGCTGAAAGGGAAATTGGG